>NC_061508.1:7890066-7923617 GCF_022539505.1 Lolium rigidum | reverse complement strand
TCTCATTAATTATAACTTGGATGGCATTTGCTGTAGTAGTAATCTTATTATCAATATCATTATTAGGCATAACTTTCAATTTTAAAAGATTAACATCGGAGGCAAGTCTATCAACTCTAGAAGCAATAATATCAATTTTATCAAGCTTTTCCTCAACAGATTTGTTAAAAGCAGTTTGTGTACTAATAAATTCTTTAAGCATAGCTTCAATACCAGAGGGTACACTCCTATTATTGTTGTAATAATTCCCATAAGAATTACCATAACCATTACCATTAGCAGAAGGATATGGCCTATAGTTATTACCAGAGTTGTTCCTATAAGCATTGTTGTTGAAATTATTATTTTTAATGAAATTCACATCAACATTTTCTTCTTGAGCAACCAATGAAGCTAAAGGAACATTATTTGGATCAGCATTAGATCTACCATTCTCAAGCATAGACATAATCACATCAATCTTATCACTCAAGGAAGAGGTTTCTTCAACAGAATTTACCTTCTTACCTTGTGGAGCTCTTTCCGTGTGCCATTCGTAGTAATTTATCATCATATCATCAAGAAGCTTTGTAGCCGCCCCCAAAGTGATGGACATAAAGGTACCTCCAAGCAGCTGAATCCAATAAATTCCGCGAAGAAAAATTTAGTCCCGCATAGAAGGTTTGGATGATCATCCAAGTAGTCACTCCATGGGTTGGGCAATTCTTTACCAAAGTTTTCATTCTCTCCCATGCTTGAGCAACATGTTCAGTATCTAATTGCTTAAAATTTATTATGCTACTTCTCAAAGATATAATTTTAGCGGGAGGATAATATCTACCAATAAAAGCATCCTTACATTTAGTCCATGAATCAATACTATTCTTAGGCAAAGATAGCAACCAATCTTTAGCTCTTCCTCTTAATGAGAAAGGAAACACTTTCAATTTAATAATATCACCATCTACATCCTTATACTTTTGCATTTCACAAAGTTCAACAAAATTATTAAGATGGGCAGCAGACATCATCGAACTAACACTCGGAAAATTGATCTCTCATAACCAGGTTCAGTGAAAGCGGGTTTAATTTCAAAGAATTCTGCTGTAGTAGCAGGTGGAGCAATAGGTGTGCATAGGAAATCATTATTATTTGCGTTTGTGAAGTCACACAACTTAGTATTTTCAGGGGTATTCATTTTAGCAACGGTAAATAAAACAAACTAGATAAAGTAAATGCAAGTAACTAATTTTTTTGTGTTTTTGATATAGAGAGCAAGACAAGAAATAAAGTAAAACTAGCAACTAATTTTTTTGTGTTTTGTTTAGGTGCAGCAAACAAAGTAGTAAATAAAATAAAGCAAGACAAAAACAAAGTAAAGAGATTGAGAAGTGGAGACTCCCCTTGCAGCGTGTCTTGATCTCCCCGGCAACGGCGCCATAAAAAGAGCTTGATGGCGTGTAACTCACACGTTCGTTGGGAACCCCAAGAGGAAGGTATGATGCGCACAGCAGCAAGTTTTCCCTCAGAAAGAAACCAAGGTTTATCGAACCAGGAGGAGCCAAGAAGCACGTTGAAGGTTGATGGTGGCGAAATGTGATGCGGCGCAACAACAGGGATTCCGGCGCCAACGTGGAACCTGCACAACACAACCCAAGTACTTTGCCCCAACGAAACAAAGTGAGGTTGTCAATCTCACCGGCTTGCCGTAACAAAGGATTAACCGTATTGTGTGGAAGATGATTGTTTGCAAGAAAACAAGTAAAACAAGTATTGCGATAGATTGTATGCGATGTAAAGAATAGGACCGGGGTCCACAGTTCACTAGAGGTGTCTCTCCCATAAGATAAAAGCATGTTGGGTGAACAAATTACAGTCGGGCAATTGACAAATAGAGAAGGGCATAACAATGCACATACATGATATGATAAATATAGTGAGATTTAATCCGGGCATTACGACAAAGTACATAGACCGCCATCCAACCGCATCTATGCCTAAAAAGTCCACCTTCAGGTTATCATCCGAACCCCATTCAGCATTAAGTTGCAAAGCAACGTGACAATTGCATTAAGTATGGTGCGTAATGTAATCGACAACTACATCCTTAGACATAGAATCAATGTTTTATCCCTAGTGGCAACAAGCACATCACAACCTTAGAACTTTCCGTCACCGTCCCAGGTGTCAATGAAGGCATGAACCCACTATCGAGCATAAATACTCCCTCTTGGAGTTAAGAGCAAAAACTTGGCCGGAGCCTCTACTAATAACGGAGAGCATGCAAGATCATAAACAACACATAAACAATAGATTGATAATCACCATAACATAGTATTCTCTATCCATCGGATCCCGACAAACACAACATATAGTATTACGTATAGATGATCTTGATCATGTTAGGCAGCTCACAAGATCCAACAATGAAGCACAATTAGGAGAAGACGACCATCTAGCTACCGCTATGGACCCATAGTCCAGGGGTGAACTACTCACTCATCACTCCGGAGGCGATCATGGCGATGTAGAGTCCTCCGGGAGATGAATCCCCTCCGGCAGGGTGCCGGAGGCGATCTCCTGAATCCCCCGAGATGGGATTCGCGGCGGCGGCGTCTCTGGAAGGTTTTCCGTATCGTGGCTCTCGGTACTGGGGGTTTCGCGACGGAGGCTATAAGTAGGCGAAAGGGCAGGTGAAGAGGCGGCACGAGGGGCCCAGGGGACAGGCCGGCGCGGCCAGGGCCTGGGCCGCGCCGCCCTGTCATCTGGCCACCTCGTGGCCCCACTTCGACTCCCCTTCGGTCTTCTGGAAGCTTCGTGCAAAAATAGGACCCCGGGCGGTGATTTCGTCCAATTCCGAGAATATTTCCTTACTAGGATTTCTGAAACCAAAAACAGCTAGAAAACAAGAATCGGCTCTTCGGCATCTTGTTAATAGGTTAGTTCCAGAAAATGCGTAAATACGACATATAATGTGCATAAAACATGTAGGTATCATCAATAAAGTAGCATGGAACATAAGAAATTATCGATACGTTGGAGACGTATCAGGGCCCTATTATCACTCCATGTATGATCCACCGGCGTGGAACTCCGACCCTCGTTGGGAATGAACTCCACTTAGGCCAAAAGCCTAAGCTTGGGGGAGGTATACCGGCATCACTCATTCTTTGCATATTATGGTTGCTGGATACTTGTACATACTTGTTTAGTTTCTTAGAGTGGTTTTCTATTGAGAGGGAGATGATATTTGGGGAAGTGCTGTCCAAAAACAGATTCTGGGCTGTTACCAAAAAATTCGTACGCACAGCCAGAACGTTATTTTGAGTTGCCAATTTTTGAGCATGTGCCCCAGGTTTTTATCTAACTTTCATTAGTTGAACACTTTTTGAACTGAGCAATGGAAGATTTTTGTTAATTTCGATTTCTGTACTGCTGTCAGGATTTGGCAGATTTCTATCATCCTGCTTTTCTGTGTTTCTGTAGTTTGCATTCTTTTGTTTTCGCTTTGTTTCTTTCCTAAAACACAAAAATACCAAAAATATTTCTGTTGTTTCTCTTCACCATTTGTTTATTTGGTTCTTTGCTCTTAGTTTACTTTATTTGCTATCGTTGGTTTGCTATGAGAAAACCCAAAAAGATTTTGCTTTGTTTTCTTGTTTCTTTTGTTCTTGTTTCTAATTCGAAACCACCAAAAATATTTGCTGTTCTTCTTTGGTTTGTAAAGTTCATCATGAGTTCAATGGTCTTCGGTGGCTGGAGCGTGGTTTTCATTTCATATTATCCAAGCTACACAAGTGAAAGGCAATAATGACGATCTACAACAATTGGATTGTGGTGAGAGGTCTGGTATGAACTCTATTTGTTTTCATTTTTGTACATATACTCATCCATGTGAGCATGCTTATTTGGTTCATGTGAGGTATATGTTATTTGAGAAAGTCTAGTAGTTCATGATCTCTCATGTTTAGCTCCAATTTATTAATATGAGTAGCATGTCATGGATGTTCGCTTGCATTGTTTTATTCATAAGTAAGTATGGCATTGTGGTATCCCCCTATGAATAATTCATTTATATCGACTTGGCACATGGTCACGCATGCATATGACTAAACAAAAAGTCAATTAAGCCTCGATGATTTATATTGCTCCAGGGTTCTTGTATCACTTTTATGCCTCCGTTAATTTATTTTGCCGCAAGCATGATTATGACGATGTCATTGCTCTCTTGATTTGTTGCTCCCTAGTCTTTTGCTAGCCTTCACTTGTACTGAGCGGGAACGCCGCTCGTGCTTCCAAACACCTGAAAACCAAGTTGTTCCAAAGTGTCCACCATAAATACCTATGCATGGCATTTCAAACCATTCCGAGTAAATTCTCATGCGCTACCTTTAAAACTTTCAAAATGCTTCTCAATTTGTGTTAATGTTTCATAGCTCATGAGGAAGTATGTGGTGTTTAGCTTTCAACCTTGTCATTTACTTTTGACGGACTCTCATATGGACTAGTGGCACATCCGCTTATCCAATAATTTTGCAAAAAGAGCTGGCAATGGGATTCCCAGTCCCGAATTAATTAACTTAAATAGACACTCCTCCACGGTTTGTGATTGTTGGAGGGAACCCGAAGGATTCGATTAGCCATGACTTGTGTAAGCAAAGGTTGGGGGGAGTGTCATCATCATAATAAAACTTAAATAAAAAGGCACTCCTTCATGGTATGTGATTGTTGAGCGTGCACCCGAGGATTCGGTTAGCCATGGTTTGTGTAAGAAAGGTTGGAAGGAGTGCCACATAAACATGCAAATAATTCATGGGAGCCGCTCTTGGGAGTCCGGTTGATGAGGTAGTTAGTGTACCCATTACCATTCGTTGACAACAACAAGCACCTCTCAAAATAATTTTACTCCCGTTTTAAAAATGAAAAGCTCTAGCGCATGTTAATCCCCTCGCTTCCTCTGCGAAGGGTCAATCTTTTACTTTTATGTGTTGTCTCCATTCTTTCTTTGAGCACTATCTTGAGAGCACAACTGTCATTCTTAGTATAATATGCTTGTCTCAAAATATGATTGATTGTGGTATAACTTTGATGCTTTTATCTTTGACAATCACTACTTCTAGTCTTTCTATGAACTCCAGAGGTGCCCGGGCATTTATGTTTTGCCGATCAAATACGGGCAAGCGAGATACCACTTTATCATATTCTCTTATGAACATTGCAATCCTGCTTATATACATGATTCATGATGCTTATTATTAATTGTTGGTACCTCTCCATGATTGACATAGCTGTTGGATGATCTTATTTGCATGTATCTCATTATAAACTGCTTAAGTATTAGCCATAGCATGAGAATATATACATCATATGAGCAAATGTGTTCGTGAAAGTTCTTTTATCGCTCAGTTGTTAAATGAATTGCTTGAGGACAAGCAATAAGCTAAGCTTGGGGGAGTTGATACGTCCAAAACGTATCTACTTTCCCGAACACTTTTGCTATTGTTTTGCCTCTAATTTGTGTATTTTGGATACAACTAACACGGACTAACGCTTGTTTTCAGCAGAATTGCTCCGGTGTCTCTTTTTGTGCAGTAAATCCAACTTTCAGGAAAAACCTCGAATTTATACAGAAGGCCCTATTTTCCCGTAAGACTCACGGAGCCAGAAGGGCAAGCCAGGTGGGGGCACGAGGGCCCCACACACTAGGCCGGCGCGGCCCAGGGGGGCCCGCGCGGCCCTAGTGTGTGGCCCCCTCGGCCGGCCCCCGACGCCCTCCTTCGGACTACTTATCGCCCTCGACCTAAAAATGCACGGGGATAAGTCGAAGTCGCCAGAAACCCTCCAGAGAGCCGCCACATCGCGAAACTCCGTCTCGGGAGCCAGAAGTCTCCGTTCTGGCACTCCGCCGGACGGGGAATTGGAGGAGATCATCGCCGCCATCACCACCAACGCCTCTCCATCGACCAGCCATGTTTCCCCCATCCATGTGTGAGTAATTCCCCCGCTGTAGGCTGAAGGGGATGGTAGGGATTGGATGAGATTGGTCATGTAATAGTCATAAGATTGTTAGGGCATAGTGCCTAGTATCCGTAGATGTCACTTTTATGATATTGTTGCAACTTGTTATGCTTAATGCTTGTCACTAGGGCCCGAGTGCCATGATCTCAGATCTGAACATGTTATTGATTCATGAAGATATTCGTTGTTTATGATCTTACCTGCAAGTTGTATACACATGTCGCCGTCCGGAACCAATGGCCCCGAAGTGACAGAAATCGGGACAACCGGAGGGGATGGTAGTGATGTGAGGATCACATGTGTTCACGGAGTGTTAATGCTTTGCTCCGGTACTCTATTAAAAGGAGTACCTTAATTTCCGATGAGTTTCCCTAGAGGCCCGGCTGCCACCGGCCGGTAGGACAAAAGATGTTGTGCAAGTTTCTCATTGCGAGCACGTACGACTATATATGGAACACATGCCTATTGATTGATTAGTACTTGGATACCGTTTTATTATTATCTCGCAAATGCCCTCGCTTTGATTGTTATATGAGTTTCTCTCATCCATGCAACGCCCGTTAATCCGTCCCCGTGCCTACAGTATTTTAATCCTCGCTGTTTACTATAATCACTACCGCTGTCTTTATTTCACCGCCGTTGTTATTTCACTATTCCTATTGCTATAAAACTGTACTTACTCGATAAACTCTTGCGAGCAAGTCTCGTTTCCAGTGCAGCTGAATTGACAACTCCGCTGTTAAGGCTTTCAAGTATTCTTTGTCTCCCCTTGTGTCGAATCAATAAATTGGGTAATACTTCCCTCGAAGACTGTTGCGATCCCCTATACTTGTGGGTCATCAGTACCATCTGAATGCTTCCCAATTTCTGACATGCTTGACACCCTTTATAGTACTTGAAACAATCTTCAAGCATGGTGGGCCAATAAAATCCCGATCGCCTGATCAGCCACTTCATCTTATGAGCCGATTGGTGAGTTCCACAGGCACCCTCATGCACCTCATGCAAGAGCCGATTGGACTCGGCTGGTCCCAAGCATTTGAGCAATAACCCTTCAAAAGTCATGTAGAACATGTCATCGCCAATCAGGACGTACTTCATGGCCCTGTATCTTATCCGTTTAGGTGCCCCCTGATGACCCACAAGTATAGGGGATCACAACAGTCTTCGAGGGAAGTATTACCCAATTTATTGATTCGACACAAGGGGAGACAAAGAATACTTGTAAGCCTTAACAGCGGAGTTGTCAATTCAGCTGCACTGGAAACAGTACTTGCTCGCAAGAGTTTATCGATAGAGTAACAGCTTTTATGGCAAGTGGAAATAGTGAAATAACAAAGACAGTGAAATAAAGACAAGCAGTAGTGATTATAGTAAACAGCAGGATTAAAATATCGTAGGCACAGGGATGGATTTAACGGGCGTTGCATGGATGAGAGAAACTCATGTAACAATCAAAGCAGGGGCATTTGCAGATAATAATAAAACGGTATCCAAGTACTAATCAATCAATAGGCATGTGTTCCATATATAGTCGTACGTGCTCGCAATGAGAAACTTGCACAACATCTTTTGTCCTACCAGACGGCAGGCAGCCGGGCCTCTAGGGAAACTATCGGATATTAAGGTACTCCTTTTAATAGAGTACCGGAGCAAAGCATTAACACTCCGTGAACACATGTGATCCTCACATCACTACCATCCCCTCCGGTTGTCCCGATTTCGTCACTTCGGGGCCATTGGTTCCGGACAGACGACATGTGTATACAACTTGCGGGTAAGATCATAAACAACGAATATCTTCATGAATCAATAACATGTTCAGATCTGAGATCATGGCACTCGGGCCCTAGTGACAAGCATTAAGCATAACAAGTTGCAACAATATCATAAAAGTGACATCTACGGATACTAGGCACTATGCCCTAACAATCTTATGACTATTACATGACCAATCTCATCCAATCCCTACCATCCCCTTCAGCCTACAGCGGGGGAATTACTCACACATGGATGGGGGAAACATGGCTGGTCGATGGAGAGGCGTTGGCGGTGATGGCGGTGAAGATCTCCTCCAATTCCCCGTCCCGGCGGAGTGCCATAACGGAGACTTCTGCTCCCGCGACGGAGTTTCGCGATGTGGCGGCTCTCTGGAGGGTTTCTGGCGACTTCGACTTCTCTCCGTGCGTTTTTAGGTCGAACCCGATAAGTAGTCCGAAGGGGGCGTCGGAGGCCAGCCGAGGGGGCCACACCACATGGCCGCGCGGGCCCCCCCTGGGCCGCGCCGCCCTATGGTGTGGGGCCCTCGGGCCTCCACCTTCTTGCCCTTCTCCGGCTCCGTCAATATTCTGGTAAAATAGGGCCTTCCGCATAAATTCCGAGGATTTTCCCGAAAGTTGGATTTCTGCACAAAAACGAGACACTGTGAGCAGCTTCGCTGAAAACAGCGTTAGTCCGTGTTAGTTGTATCCAAAATACACAAATTAGAGGCAAAACAATAGCAAAAGTGTTCGGGAAAGTAGATACGTTTTGGACGTATCAACTCCCCCAGGCCGGATCTTTCAAGTAATTGAAGATATCGGCTCTCCAGTCATCGGGTTCCATGAACTGCACCTGAAAATCGGCTCCATCTGCTACGTCCTTATATCCTGACGCCGTCCGTGCGAGGTCGTTTGCCTCGGTATTTTGTGACCTTGGGATCCAATTGAAGTTTATATACCTGAACTGTGCCATCAGCTCACGGCATTGTATCCATAATGGGAAGAGCGACTCGCTCTCACACTTGTATTCCTCCGTGAGTTGAGAAATCACCAATTTGGAATCTCCAAAGATCTCCACTGCCTCTGCCCCAGCGTCCAATAGCAACTCCATTCCCTTGCACATCGCTTCATATTCAGCAACATTTTTGGTGCAAGGGGTAGATAACCTGATGGAGAAGGAGTATGTTGCCCCCCGAGGCGACATGAGCAGCACGCCGATGCCGCAACCATCCTCACAGACCGATCCATCGAAGAACATGGCCCACGCATGCACAGATAGTGCTGCTACGTCCGTGTTTATTCGTTCAGCAATAAGATCGGCCAACGCTTGTCCCTTGACTGCTTTCGCAGGCTGATACCGGATATCAAATTCCGATAATGCAAACATCCATTTGCCGAGTCGGCCTTTCAATACAGGAGCCGACAGCATGTGCTTGATGACATCTGATTTGCATATGACGATAATCTCTGCTGACAGCAAGATGTGCTGGATCTTGGTGCAGGTAAAAAACAGACAGAGGCATAACTTCTCGATCTCAGGGTACCTCGTTTCTGCATCCAACATCCTTCTGCTGAGGTAAAAAACCACTTTTTCCAAACCATCATAAACCTGCACCACCACTGACGCGATGGAGGTGTCAGCTACTGACAAGTAAATGTAGAATGTCATGTCTTGCTGCGGCGGAACCAACACAGGTGGCTCCATTAGGTACTCCTTAATATCGTCAAATGCTTGCTGTTGCTCTGCCCCCCAGCGAAACTCCTCATCAGACTTGATTTTGACCAATCCCATGAACGGCTCGATTCGTCCTGACAAGTTGGAGATAAACCTTCTGACGAAATTGATTTTGCCGATGAGACACTGGAGCTCCTTCTTCGTGGTGGGTGGCTTCATCGTTCGCACTGCCTCTTGACTTTTCAGGCCGATCTCAATTCCGCGTTCATGAACCAAGAAACCCAGGAACTGACCAGCCGTCACACCAAAGGCACATTTCTTTGGATTCATTCTTAGTCCGAACTTCCTAGTTCGGTCCAGGACATGTCTCAAATCTTCCAAGTGTCCGTCCAGCGAAACAGACTTGACCACCACGTCATCGATGTAAATCTCCACCAATTTGCCGATTAAATCATGAAAGATGTAATTCATGGCTCTTTGGTATGTTGCGCCGGCATTCTTCAGTCCAAATGTCATGACTACATATTCAAACAAGCCCACCGAGCCTGGAACTCTGAATGCAGTCTTGTGTATATCTTCTGGAGCCATAAAGATTTGGTTGTAGCCGGCATTGCCATCCATGAAACTTAAAACTTTATGACCAGCAGCCGCATTGATCAATGTCTCTGCTATTGGCATCGGATATTCATCTTTTGGAGTGGCACTATTGAGATTCCGAAAATCTATGGCGACGCGCCATCGGCCGTCCTTTTTCTCCACAGGTACGACATTGGAAATCCATTCAGCGTACCTGCATGGCCTGATGAACCCAGCATCCAACATCTTCTGGATCTCTTTCTTGACTTCCACCAAGATTTCGGCCTTCATTTGTCATGCTCGCTGTTGGAACGGCCGAAATCCTTTCTTCAGAGGGAGCCGATGCTCAATGATACTCCTGTCTAACCCAGGCATCTCTGTATAATCCCATGCAAAACAATCTGGGTACTCTTTCAACAAGGCTATCAACAGGCTCCTTAGATGCGGATCCAACTTTTTGCTGATAAATGTTGGCCGTGGCTTATCCCCAGGACCAATATCAATCTCTTCCAGCTCATCAGCTGCTGTGAACCCATACCCCAGCTTTCCATCGCCTGCTAGATCAACGCTGAACACAGGCAAAAGGCATGTTGAGGATAATTTTGGCCGATTGCTAGAATCGGCCTCCTTTTTCATTACAATGTTTAATGAGGGTTTACAACTTATTGGTTTTCTACTATGGCTATGTGACATGCTTGAGGTAAGATCTTTGCTTTTTGTTTTTTTGGGGCCGATCGCAGGGATCGGCCTTGCCACGCATGTCCATAGACTTGGATCTTGCTACTCTGTCAGGCCGGTGGATAAGACCAGCCTCACCCCGTTTTTTGAAGCTTCGATGCGCTCACAGCCGTCCAAACTGATTCCAGAGAGCGGCTCTTGGTCATTTGCATCCCAAATATTCATGGCAGCTAGCGAGATCTCGATCGAATCATCTGCATGAACGACCTCCACTTCATCTCCATCCCATTGTATGATGCATCGGTGCATTGTAGATGGAATGCAACAGTTAGCGTGGATCCAATCCCTCCCTAGCAGGACAGCGTAAGTGCTTTTGCTGTCGACGATGAAGAATGACGTAGGGATGGTCTTTCGGCCTACGGTTAGATCTACGTTCAGAACACCCTTTGCTTCTGACGCTTGGCCGTTGAAATCGTTTAGTGTGACGTTGGTCTTGATCAGATCTTCGTTGGAACGTCCCAAACATCGTAACATGGAATACGGCATTATATTGACTGCCGCTCCCGTGTCAACCAACATCTTGCTGATAGGCTGCCCATTGATGTAACCTCTCAGGTATAGGGCTTTCAAATGCCTGTAGCTTCTCTCTCGCGGCTTCTCAAAGATGACTGGCCGTGGACCGCAGTCAAACTGTGCCATTGACACTTCCTCGTCTTTTGGAGCACAAAATTCTGATGGGAGTATGAACACCATGTTTGTATCAGCCGATGCCTCCGTGATACGTCTCCAACGTATCGATAATTTCTTATGTTCCATGCTACATTATTGATGATATCTACATGTTTTATGCACATTATATGTCGTATTTACGCATTTTCTGGAACTAAGCTATTAACAAGATGCCGAAGAGCCAGTTGCTGTTTTCTGCTGTTTTTGGTTTCAGAAATCCTAGTAAGGAAATATTCTCGAATTGGACGAAATCAACGCCCGTGGTCCTATTTTTGCACGAAGCTTCCGTAAGACCGAAGAGGAGTCGAAGTGGGGCCACGAGGTGGCCGGACAACAGGCGGCGCGGACCAGGCCCCGGCCGCGCCGGCCCGTCGTCCGGGCCCTCGTGCCGCCCCTCGACCTACCCTTTCGCCTACTTAAAGCCTCCGTCGCGAAACCCCCGTACCGAGAGCCACGATACGGAAAACCTTCCGGAGACGCCGCCGCCGCGAATCCCATCTCGGGGGATTCGAGAGATCGCCTCCGGCACCCTCGCCGGAGAGGGGATTCATCTCCCGGAGGACTCTACACCGCCATGGTCGCCTCCGAAGTGATGAGTGAGTAGTTCACCCCCGGACTATGGGTCCATAGCAGTAGCTAGATGGTCGTCTTCTCCTAATTGTGCTTCATTGTTGGATCTTGTGAGCTGCCTAACATGATCAAGATCATCTATCCGTAATTCTATATGTTGTGTTTGTCGGGATCCGATGGATAGAGAATACTATGTTATGGTGATTATCAATCTATTACTTATGTGTTGTTTATGATCTTGCATGCTCTCCGTTATTAGTAGAGGCTCGGCCAAGTTTTTACTCTTAACTCCAAGAGGGAGTATTTATGCTCGATAGTGGGTTCATGCCTTCATTGATACCTGGGACGATGGATGTAAAGTTCTAAGGTTGTGATGTGCTGTTGCCACTAGGGATAAAACATTGATTCTATGTCTAAGGATGTAGTTGTTGATTACATTACGCACCATACTTAATGCAATTGTCTCGTTGCTTTGCAACTTAATACTGAATGGGGTTCGGATGATAACCTCGAAGGTGGACTTTTTAGGCATAGATGCGCTTGGATGGCGGTCTATGTACTTTGTCGTAATGCCCCGATTAAATCTCACTATATTTATCATATCATGTATATGCATTGTTATGCCCTTTTCTATTTGTCAATTGCCCGACTGTAATTTGTTCACCCAACATGCTTTTATCTTATGGGAGAGACACCTCTAGTGAACTGTGAACCCCGGTCCTATTCTTTACATCGCATACAATCTACTGCAATACTTGTTTTACTATTTTCTTCGCAAACAATTATCTTCCACACAATACGGTTAATCCTTTGTTACAGCAAGCCGGTGAGATTGACAACCTCACTGTTTCGTTGGGGCAAAGTACTTTGGTTGTGTTGTGCAGGTTCCACGTTGGCGCCAGAATCCTTGGTGTTGCGCCGCACTACATTTCGCCACCATCAACCTTCAACGTGCTTCTTGGCTCCTCCTGGTTCGATTAAACCTTGGTTTCTTTCTGAGGGAAAACTTGCCATCGTGCGCATCATACCTTCCTCTTGGGGTTCCCAACGGACGTGTACATTTACGCGCATCAAGCCTGTTTTCTGGCGCCGTTGCCGGGGAGATCAAGACACGCTGCAAGGGGAGTCTCCACTTCTCAACCTCTTTACTTTGTTTTTGTCTTGCTTTATTTTATTTACTACTTTTTTTGTTGCACCTAAACAAAACACAAAAAATTTGTTGCTAGTTTTACTTTATTTACTGTCTTGCTCTCTATATCAAAAATACAAAAAAATTAGTTACTCGTCTTTACTTTGTTTGACTAGTTTTCTTTTTGCTTATTGCATCATGTTTCCTTTTAATTTTACCACAAAAGACATACCAGTAGGACGTGGGTCTATAGTTGGGAGAAATAATATAGAAGAATTTTTCAATCATGTTAGTATTACTCGAAGATTTTGAAGATAGACACTTGGTAGAACTTGCACCTACCTATGAAATTGCTGCTGTCGCTTTAGTTCGCATGTTGGAAACTAAATTTGTTAATCTCAATCCTATAATCCAACACATGTTTCTTACACTCGGTGATATGGAAGAATGGGAAAAGAAAGATTTTGTTTTAGAAACTCTTCTTAGAGAATTTGGTGGTCTAGCAAGAGAGGCTAGAAAGGTCTTTGCTAAATTTAATATGCTAGGTTCTCATACTAACTTTGTTGGTCTCCTTGAAAAAATGGACATGGATAGAATAAGGTACACTAATAATATTAATGATGGTGGGGAGATCAAAACACCAATACCATGTAAACTCCTAGCTATGAATGATGCACTAGAAAATAACTATGATTGGCTTGTTTCTGAAAATTTGTTCGATGAGAATAGCAAGCCCAAGACTAATGAAAAGGGAGAAGCTGAAACTTATGTATCCAATATACTATGCTTGGTTGAGAAAACTCCAAACCCCGCTGAAGATGCTTCATCTCTTGATAATACTTGATTTACACTTTCTGCGCCTAGCTGAAAGGCGTTAAAGAAAAGCGCTTATGGGAGACAACCCATGTTTTTACTACAGCAATTTTTGTTTTATATTTGAGTCTTGGAAGTTGTTTACTACTGTAGCAACCTCTCCTTATCATGTTTTTGTGCCAAGTAAAGTTTCTATGTTAAAGTTGATGTTATATTTGGGATCGCTGCGCAGAAACAGCATTGCTGTCTGTCACGAATTCTGGCACAAGTCTCTGTATAAAATTTGAAAAAATCTGCCAATTTACGAGCGTGATCCCCAGATATGTACGCAACATTCATTAGTTTTGAGTTTTTCCATTTGAGCAAGTCTGGTGCCATTTTAAAATTCGTCTTTACGGACTGTTCTGTTTTTGACAGATTCTGCCTTTTATTTCGCATTGCCATATTTGCTATGTCGGATGAATTTCTTTGATCCACTAATGTCCAGTAGCTTTGTGCAATGTCCAGAAGTGTAAAGAATGATTGTGTCACCTCTGAATGTGTGAATTATTAATTGTGCACTAACCCTCTAATGAGTTTGCTTGAAGTTTGGTGTGAAGAAGTTTTCAAGGGTCAAGAGAGGAGTATGATATACTATGATTAAGAGGAGTGAAAGCTCTAAGCTTGGGGATGCCCCCGTGGTTCATCCCTGCATATTTTAAGAAGACTCGAGCGTCTAAGCTTGGGGATGCCCAAGGCATCCCCTTCTTCATCGACAACATCATCAGGTTCCTCCCCGAAACTATATTTTTATTCAGTCACATCTTGTGTTCTTTACTTGGAGCGTCGGTTTGTTTTTGTTTTTGTTTTTGTTTGAATAAAATGGATCCTAGCATTCACTTTGTGGGAGAGAGACACGCTCCGTCGTTGCATATGGACAAATATGTCCTTAGGCTTTACTCATAATGTTCATGGCGAAGTTTCTTCTTCGTTAAATTGTTATATGGTTGGAATTGGAAAATGCTACATGTAGTAATTCTAAAATGTCTTGGATAATGTGATACTTTGCAATTGTTGTGCTCATGTTTAAGCTCTTGCATCATATACTTTGCACCATTAATGAAGAAATACATAGAGCTTGCTAAAATTTGGTTTGCATATTTGGTCTCTCTAAGGTCTAGATAATTTCTAGTATTGAGTTTCGAACAACAAGGAAGACGGTGTAGAGTCTTATAATGTTTACAATATGTCTTTTATGTGAGTTTTGCTGCACCGGTTCATCCTTGAGTTTGCTTCAAATAACCTTGCTAGCCTAAACCTTGTATCGAGAGGGAATACTTCTCATGCATCCAAAATCCTTGAGCCAACCACTATGCCATTTGTGTCCACCATACCTACCTACTACATGGTATTTCTCCGCCATTCCAAAGTAAATTGCTTGAGTGCTACCTTTAAAATTCCATCATTCACCTTTGCAATATATAGCTCATGGGACAAAATTAGCCTTAAAAACTATCGTAGTATTGAATATGTACTTATGCACTTTATCTCTTATTAAGTTGCTTGTTGTGCGATAACCATGCTTCTGGGGACGCCATCAACTATTCTTTGTTGAATATCATGTGAGTTGCTATGCATGTCCGTCTTGTCCGAAGTAAGAGAGATCTACCACCTTAATGGTTGGAGCATGCATATTGTTAGAGAAGAACATTGGGCCGCTAACTAAAGCCATGAATCATGGTGGAAGTTTCAGTTTGGACATATATCCTCAATCTCATATGAGAATAATAATTGTTGCTACATGCTTATGCATTAAAGAGGAGTCCATTATCTCGTTGTCCATGTTGTCCCGGTATGGATGTCTAAGTTGAGAATAATCAAAAGCGAGAAATCCAAAATGCGAGCTTTCTCCTTAGACCTTTGTACAGGCGGCATGGAGGTACCCCTTTGTGACACTTGGTTGAAACATGTGCATTGCGAAGATCCGAGTAGTCCAAGCTAAGTAGGACAAGTTGCGGGCACTATTAGTATACTATGCATGAGGCTTGCAACTTGTAAGATATAATTTACATAACTCATATGCTTTATTACTACCGTTGACAAAATTGTTTCATGTTTTCAAAATAAAAGCTCTAGCACAAATATAGCAATCAATGCTTTCCTCTTTGAAGGACCTTTCTTTTACTTTTATTGTTGAGTCAGTTTACCTATCTCTCTCCACCTTAAGTAGCAAACACTTGTGTGAACTGTGCATTGATTCCTACATACTTGCATATTGCACTTGTTATATTACTTTATATTGACACTATCCATGAGATATACATGTTATAAGTTGAAAGCAACCGCTGAAACTTAATCTTCCTTTGTGTTGCTTCAACACCTTTACTTTGATTTATTGCTTTATGAGTTAACTTTTATGCAAGACTTATTGATGCTTGACTTGAAGTACTATTCATGAAAAGTCTTTGCTTTATGATTCATTTGTTTACTCATGTCATTACCATTGTTTTGATCGCTGTATTCATTACATATGTTTACAAATAGTATGATCAAGATTATGATGGCATGTCACTTCAGAAATTATCTTTGTTATCGTTTTACCTGCTCGGGACGAGCGTAACTAAGCTTAGGGATGCTGATACGTCTCCAACGTATCGATAATTTCTTATGTTCCATGCTACATTATTGATGATATCTACATGTTTTATGCACATTATATGTCGTATTTACGCATTTTCCGGAACTAACCTATTAACAAGATGCCGAAGAGCCGATTGCTATGTTTTCTCGCTATTTTTGGTTTCGAAATCCTAGTAAGGAAATATTCTCGGAATTGGACGAAATCAACGCCCGTGGTCCTATTTTTGCACGAAGCTTCCGGAAGACCGAAGAGGAGTCGAAGTGGGGCCACGAGGTGGCCGGACAACGGGCGGCGCGGCCCAGGCCCCGGCCGCGCCGGCCTGTCGTCCGGGCCCTCGTGCCGCCCTCGACCTACCCTTTCGCCTACTTAAAGCCTCCGTCGCGAAACCCCGCATGCGAGAGCCACGATACGGAAAACCTTCCGGAGACGCCGCCGCCGCGAATCCCATCTCGGGGGATTCAGGAGATCGCCTCCGGCACCTCGCCGGAGAGGGGATTCATCTCCCGGAGGACTCTACACCGCCATGGTCGCCTCCGGAGTGATGAGTGAGTAGTTCACCCCTGGACTATGGGTCCATAGCAGTAGCTAGATGGTCGTCTTCTCCTAATTGTGCTTCATTGTTGGATCTTGTGAGCTGCCTAACATGATCAAGATCATCTATCTCGTAATTCTATATGTTGTGTTTGTCGGGATCCGATGGATAGAGAATACTATGTTATGGTGATTATCAATCTATTACTTATGTGTTGTTTATGATCTTGCATGCTCTCCGTTATTAGTAGAGGCTCGGCCAAGTCTTTACTCTTAACTCCAAGAGGGAGTATTTATGCTCGATAGTGGGTTCATGCCTTCATTGATACCGGGACAAGTGACGGAAAGTTCTAAGGTTGTGATGTGCTTGTTGCCACTAGGGATAAAACATTGATTCTATGTCTAAGGATGTAGTTGTTGATTACATTACGCACCATACTTAATGCAATTGTCTCGTTGCTTTGCAACTTAATACCGAATGGGGTTTGGATGATAACTCGAAGGTGGACTTTTTAGGCATAGATGCAGTTGGATGGCGGTCTATGTACTTTGTCGTAATGCCCCGATTAAATCTCACTATATTTATCATATCATGTATATGCATTGTTATGCCCTTTTCTATTTGTCAATTGCCCGACTGTAATTTGTTCACCCAACATGCTTTTATCTTATGGGAGAGACACCTCTAGTGAACTGTGGACCCCGGTCCTATTCTTTACATCGCATACAATCTACTCGCAATACTTGTTTTACTATTTTCTTCGCAAACAATTATCTTCCACACAATACGGTTAATCCTTTGTTACAAGCAAGCCGGTGAGATTGACAACCTCACTGTTTCGTTGGGGCAAAGTACTTTGGTTGTGTTGTGCAGGTTCCACGTTGGCGCCGGAATCCCCGGTGTTGCGCCGCACTACATTTCGCCACCATCAACCTTCAACGTGCTTCTTGGCTCCTCCTGGTTCGATTAAACCTTGGTTTCTTTCTGAGGGAAAACTTGCCACTGTGCGCATCATACCTTCCTCTTGGGGTTCCCAACGGACGTGTACATTTACGCGCATCACTCCACATTGGCTTTTGTCTGCTTGGGGCGCCACACTTTCTTTGGCGGGCGCGTCTCCGTTTCCAACGTTTGCTGAATTTTCACGGCCAGATCGGGCCGTGCTTTCCTCAACGTGTACAGGTACCGTGCCTCGGCTTCCTCTAGGTTTCGTAGCCGCTGCACCCTACGCTTCTGGGAGTGGCTGAGTCCATCAGGACACCACCTTGGCCGGTGATACCTATCTTCTTCTTCATCCGACTCTTCGAAGTCTTCATCTTGAGATGACTCAGCTCGTTTGTTCTGAGGTGGGAGGGGCCCTAGACGCTTGAACACTGAAACTTCATTTGTTCCCTTCCTCTGCTGTCTACATTCTGGGCAGTTCTCGGTTGTAGGCAATCGGCTCATTCCTGAGTCCCAGCAGTGTTTAAAGAAAGGACAGTTCCAATGCCTACCCATGTCCTCTTGCTCTCTCGACCTCCTTCTAGCGTGACGCTCATACCCTTCATGGTCTTTATCATATCGACGATACTTCCTGTCATCTGCATCAGACCGACGATATCTTTCATCATCTATGTTGTAGCGCCGACGTCGGTCATACTGCTGCTCATATTTGTTAAGGAGATGTGCGGAGAGTGGTCGTTGATACCACACGCTTCTCACTTCTTCCTCAGTCAGGTACCGTCTGTCATCATACTGGGGCCGGTCGCGTGGATCGGCCTCCGCTTTATCTTTGCCACGGGAGTGACTGCTTTCTGCTTTATCCTTGCTATGGCGGTCTGTAAGCCCTGCCATGTTGATATCAAAAGAGAAGCCTGGCTCGATTCTTATGCAGTGACTGAGATCCACCATGTTGACGCCAGGAAACGGATGTGTGTCAACTTTCATGGCAAACTGACCGAAGAGTAACCGGCCTTGTTCTATCGCCATTTGAATCTGTCCACGCAATACTTTGCAGTCGTTGGTGGCGTGGGTGAACGTGTGATGCCATTTGCAGTATGGTCTCCCGTTCACCTCTTGTAACATAGGGATTTTGTGGCCTTCGGGTACCTTCAGCTGTTTTTCCTTCAGCAGCAAATCAAAAATCTGCTCCGTTTTGCTTAAATCAAAGTCAAACCATTTTGCAGGCCCTGGTTGTTTCACCCATTTGCAGGACACGGGTACTGCCCCCCGAGCCCATTCAGCCACGGCTACTTCCTGATCTTCTGCAGAGTCTTCATCTTCTTCTGTCTCGACTAGGGCGACCGGGCGCTTGAACTTGTCCTGGTACAATTCTGGGTGGCGCTGTTCATACGATGTCAATTTCTGAACCATGTGCGCCAGTGAATTATTGTCTGCTTGGAACGTCAGATCCTTGAGCGGCGCTGAGAGGCCTGCTATTGCCAGATCGACTGCTTCCTTCTCAGATAAACGAACCGAATAACATCGGTTCTTGACAGTCCTGAAACGCTGAATGTATTCAGACACCGTCTCTCCTCGCCTTTGCCGCACCTGAGTCAGATCGGCAATGCCAGCTTCAGTAGCTTCTGAATGATATTGTATGTGAAACTGCTCTTCCAGCTGCTTCCATGTTCGAACCGAATCTGGTGGCAACGAGGTGTACCACCCAAAGGCTGGACCCGTGAGAGATTGCGAAAAGCACCTCACACGTAGCTGGTCTGATGCTGAGACCATGCCCAACTGTGCCAAATATCGGCTCACGTGCTCAATTGAGCTAGATCCTTCTGATCCACTGAATTTTGTGAAGTCAGGGAGCCGATACTTAGGCGGTAGTGGGATCAAGTCATACTCGTTAGGATACGGCTTGGAATAGCCGATTGTTCTCTTCTTCGGCAGGATACCGAACTGGTCTCTCAAGATTGCACTGATCTGATCCAAAGCAGGAGTTGTAGCAGTTGAGCTTTCATGACTTGTTCCGGTGGCGTATTTAGCCAGCCACGCCTGTTTCTCAGCATCTGCTCCAGAACTCCCTCCTGCTCCGGCAATCCCTCCTGCTGTAATCGTGTGCGCCCAGTTGTTACAGTCCGGCACGTATGTGCACACGTATCCATGTGGGATCTCCTTGGGCGGCTCATACAGGAATTGGTAATCGCCAGGATCACCTCCAACCTTGTAGACGACGTACGCTGGTGAACCTTGTTGCTGTGGAGCTGCCAACGTGAATGGCAGTGGTGGCCTAGTGTAGAACGGTGTTTCTCCCTGGTGAGTTCCTAGAGCAGGTCCTGACGGAGAATACAGATGCTTCATGATTTCTTGAACCACACGAAGCACAACACGCTCCAGAGTGTTCACCAGGCTCTCAGAATGCCGATGTAGAGAATGAGCCACAACATAGTTAATTTCCTGGCGCAGGGCTCTGGTACGTTCCTCCGAAGGAAGAGACAGATCTAGTCCCTCAAACACGCCTTCGGGTTGGAATCCTTTGAACCTAATGCCGTGCGAACGGGTCTTCTCAAAAGAGCCAATGAGATCGGCTTCGAAGATAACCTTGAGCTCATCATATTTCTTCTTGTGCTCTACAGGCAGATCTTCGTACTTGATCGGTTCGTCCGCCATCTTGGATGCAGGTGTTGACGTGGTTGCTGTAGAAAGTGTCCCACCGGGCGTGCCAGAATGTGTTGCCTGCCAAAACCCACCGGCGAGCAGTGATTAAGCAACACGAAGAGCCGGGAGGCTGCCAAGATCGCCGGTGGGCCCCGGTCCCTCGACGTCGTCCCGCAATGTTCCGGCACACGTCCCGGCGGTTGCAAGGGCGTGCCACTCGACCTATACCTAGTCAGAAGGTGTTGGATTGCTTCGATTAGTCTCCTGCATGGTAGACACGTAAACATTAAATACGAGCCCGATCGGCTCTCGAGTTGCCTCGTGGATCGGCTCAAAGAGCCGATCGCCCCATGGTTCACGTTGGGTTTACGATGACATGGGAATCCTCGCTTGATCAATACAAAGTTAAACCAATCCACGACAGCTTTAGGGTTTTCACCGTATGATCGGAACATCCTACGCGTAGTTGAGCCTAATAGATACGAAAGATGATGGAAAACTAACCCTAAAAGAGGCCTAAAAACCAACATTAAGTCAATTCCCGGAACAATCCCTCTTAGGGCTAACAAACCGCACCTCTCGCACTACCGGATCGTTCAACCCGTTTGCAAGGCCTAACCATACGGATATTAAACAAATCCTTGAAGAACAAGGAGCAACTATAACAGATTGGATCTACTAAACAACGAACAAGCAAGGTGCTGCCCCTACACCTAGATAGGTATAAGGGCAGCTAGATATCGAGGGACGGCATAGCTAAGCAAATATGTGTAAGAAAAGCATCAATGCAAGCCCCAAAACATGTACGATAAGTAGTGATACTCGCCATCAACAACGCTTCAAAGACGAGCAACACAATGATAACGAATAAACGTATAATGCCTAGATCGCAAGATGCGATCTAGGCAGCATGATGCTTACCCGGAAGAAACCCTCGAAACAAGGGGTGGCGATGCGCCTGGTTTGTGTTTGTTGTGAACGTGATTGTCCTCCTTTCTCAATAACCCTAGGTACATATTTATAGTCCAAGTGACTTTCTAATTCGAACGTACACCTAACCGTGTACGGGTTAAACTCTATCTTTTAATTCTAAACTAAGATGCAATCTACTATAATACAGATACACGGGCAATCTAGCCCAAACTCTCCGTGAAAGGCCGCTTCAGAGACACTCCACGTGTATATTCTTCAAGCCCATCTCAATTACGGCCCATCTCCTGATTTGGCCAAAATCTGGTGATAACACATATGCATCAAGGACGCTGGACTTCGTCATTGTGGTCATCATGTTGTGGAGTTTTTGTTGATGGAGTTGTTTGCATTATGTTTGATGCAATAACAGATTTGTAAATTTTTTGAAGTGTGTTGCTTGTTTGCATCAAGTTTTATGTAATGATGGAATTATGAACTTATTTGCACCATATATGCATCATTTGTTGTCATATATTTGCGAGTCAAGTGAGAAGCAAAATGGTCTTCGCCATGTGTATGTACACGGAAAAGCGCCACATGTCACGCAATTGTTTACCTGGGCAAAGCTCATGGCAAAGGAGCGAGGCTTTGCCGTGTGCTAGCAGCGAAACCACACGGTAAATTTATGAGCCCGTGGCAATGGACCGCCGTGCTAGACTTTCGGAACATGGAATAACTTAAATCCTTGCCGTGTGTTTTTGTTTGGTACATGGCAAACCTTCGAGCGTCGTCAGTCCATCCCAAACCTTGAAGTCCACTTTCCTTTGTCGTGCACGCAAAAATAAACATGGCAAAAGCTACGCCAAGTACATATCCAGAGACACATGGCAGAATTTCAGTTGTACCGATCTACAACAATGTAATGTTTGCTATATGTCAATATCTGGCAAAGGATTTACCGTGTTTCGGGTTGCCTTTGCCGTGTATATCGTGCAGAAGGCAAAGTCACAATTTCCAGCCTGCCTTACTTGAATTTGGTTATTTAATTAACAAGAGAGTGGGACATATATTGCTTAGTTGAAGCGAACCTGTCCCATGGCCCGCCCATCTATGCTATAATTAGTCTTTTCTAATCCCACGTTTTCCTATTATTTTCTCTCTAAAATATATTTTTGGGCCGCTCTGATTTCTTTGCCAAGCTCCGCTTCTCTATATATATGCACGGTACAAGTCATAACGTACGGAGGCTTCACGAGAGTGAGTTTTTTTTTTTTTTTTTTTTTGCGGGTAAAAGAGAATTTTATTACTCCATAGGGATTACAAGCAGGTCATGATCGAGCACCTGATCCAAGCAATCAGGACCCGAGCCACACCATGTATCAGTTCTTCCCTCCGCTCTGGCGAAATTCGCGAGGCAATGACTAACCCTATTTTGTGTACGATCCACTTTTACAAAGGAAATAAATCTACTACCACTGACTAAGACTTTAATCTCCGAGATAAGATGCGTGAGTGAAGAACGATCCTGAGACTTCTCCATGATCGCATCCACCAGATTTGAGCAGTCAAGTTCCACAAGAATTGGCTTACCACTCCAATGCAAGGCCAACATTAGGCCTTCATGGCAAGCCAATGTTTCAGCCTCCATTGGGTCAGCGCAATTGCTCAAACTGCGGCAAGCGGACATGATCACATGTCCTTTCTCATCTCTTAGCACCATACCTGCACCGGCTGTACCATCCTCTAGCTTAAAAGAGCCATCACAGTTCAGTTTGACCCACCCTTGTGGTGGCAACATCCACCTCTTAGCTTGCGGTTTCCTTGGGCTTAGAACGGGTGGGTCATCGTTAGCGCCATACAACGCATGCTTGCCCTTGATGAGAACTTCGGTAGGGAGTTCTTGAATCTGTTTGAATGTTTTCAAGTACCCAAATAGGAATCGCTTTGAGCCCTCAATCGCAGGAAGAGGTTTGGCATGTGTAACCTCATTGTGAGAAAACCACACCCGCCAGGCTATAAGCAAGATTGCATCAATCATTTGTGGTTGGGCTGAAGTGATCACTGACTTTAACCATGTCCCATGGCTTGTGCGCAGTTCATTCATCGTTGGTAACAACCAGTGGTCCCTCATCGCCGACCAAAGTTGATTTGCATGGGGGCATGCAAAGAGAGCATGTCTACTATCCTCGAGGTTCTAGTCCACAAATTAAACACATACCAGCTCACCTTGAATCCTCTAGATCGCTTATTTTCCTCAGTTGATAGGGCATTTGATGCCGCCTTCCATGCGAATGTTTTGACCTTTGGTGGTACCTTGGCCTTCCAAATCCTCTCGCCAACAATTATCGGTACCATCTGGTTTGTTGCTACAGGATGTGAAACTACATTGCTCTGGAGTTTGATTTAGCGCTAGCCTGTATGCGCTACGAACTGAAAATGATCCCGACTTCTCTGGCTGCCAAGCAAGAACGTCATCCTCCCGCCGTCGAGATGGCTTGATCTTCAAGATCACATCCGCATCAATTGGCCGAAAAGTAGTTCGTACTAAAGCTTCCTTCCAATTGCCTTGGTCGTCTAGAAGCTGTGAGACTCGACGGAGACGACATTTGTCTTGTGGAGTCAACACTTTCATATAGGATTTCCGTGGGAGCCAGCTGTCCCTCCATATCCGGATATTGTGCCCATTACCAACACGCCAAACCAAACCTTTTTTCAGCAACTCAAGGCCATGTGCAATAGCAGTCCAAGTAGACGATGGATTTCCAGTAAAGACGGTATCCACCAGGTTACCATTCGGGTAGTATCGTGCGCGAAGGACCCGTGCACATAAGCTATCCGGGAATGCCAACAAGCGCCATGCCTGTCTTGCGAGGAGCGCTTGATTAAAGATGCGCATGTCCTTAAAACCCATGCCGCCTTGCATCTTGGAACGAAGCAGTTTAGGCCAACCAATCCAGTGTGTTTTCCGTTTTCCACTAACTGAGCCCCACCAGTAATTGCGAATCAAACGATTCAGGTCGTCACAAACAGAGGCAGGTAATTTAAAGACGCCCATAACATATGTTGGAATTGCCTGTGCAATGGATTTAATAAGCACCTCACGTGCACTTTGAGCTAAGAGATTGTCCCCCAACTCCAACAGCCACTTACTTAACCGTGCTTGAATACTTTGGAATTTGCCTTTGTTCATCCTGCCCTCTGGGGTAGGTAGTCCCAAATACTTGGCTTCAAACATTTGTTGCTTTATATTCAATGTAGACCGAACCACATCTTGGGCCTCCTGTGAACAAACATTACTAAACAAAACCGAGCACTTCTCCAGATTAATCAACTGACCCGTGCCCCTCTCATATGTATCCAGTACATCCTTCACACGAACCGCTTGATCCTCGTTAGCTCTAAAAAACAGCATAGTATCATCTGCAAACAAAAGGTGGGAAATCCCAGGAGCATTACGACATACTTTGATGGGAGAAATCCCTCCTTCTTCAACCTCATGTTGCAATAGTGCTGATAATCCATCTGCGACAAATAAGAATAGAAAGGGAGACAAAGGATCTCCCAACAAAGCTCCACATATATATTGCCAATTCATCGTACGAGCAGAACGGACAAGATGCGCGACAGCTCATTCTTGCTACAAAACGATCAAGGCTTAGCCATGAACGTGATGCGCACTTGTCTTGTTTTGCCGACTTGTCCCTTACCTGAATGAATTATGTTGTTCCAAACAGAGTGGGGCATATGCACATGTAACAAGAGTGCGTTATTTTGCAGCGCCGCTACAGGCAATAAGGGATTACACAGAGTGGTCAAGTGACACACCCGGAGGGTTTTGCCTTATCAGGTACAAAGGACAGTATTCAAAGGTCACTATTTTGAGGATAAAGGCCAAAGTGGCAGCATCACCATGTAGTAGTACACACTGAGTCTGACACACATACGCACATCAAACACGACGCCGTTAACCACCCGTGGATTGAGAAACGCTTTCGTCCCATACACGGGAGGTTCAGTGGATATTTCTGCCATCGATTTGTTGATTTAAGACACGTGCCAAACTGTTTCATCAAGTTTACAATACACCACACTGTGCCAGATCGATGGTAAGATCAAAATGAGCGCGCTTTTAAATTAACGAAGCCGCGTAAGCTACAAATAATCCTTGTACTTACTACTATATAACTACTACCACTGTAAGTATACACTACCAATACACACCTAGAGGTAGCCATGATCCATCTGAAGCAGCCTCTGGTCCTATGCACGTCCAGCAGCAACTTGGCCTCGCCGCTCTTGGCCACCGCGGCAGCGGCGAGCAGCCGGCTGAGGGACGCCTCCGGAGCTTCGCGCCATCTCAGATCTCGCCGGATCTGCTGCGTGTCTACGCACGAGGCCGTCGGCGCGTCCACGTCGGTAACGGCCAAGGAGAGGCCGTTGACGGTGACGGCCATCATCACCGCCCAGGCACCGTCCTCCGCGTACCTCTCGCGCGGCGTCGACAACCTCCAGGACCTCTTCGGCAAGACGCTACTCCTTGAGCTCGTTAGCTCCGAGCTCGACCCAAGTGAGTCTCTCTATATATATGTAAATTAACTCCCTCTGACGTGTAACATTTGGAGAGTATAATGTGCATATGCTCGGATGCACAGTTCTTGATTTGCTTTCCTGCCCATGGCAAACGGAAGGTCTATTTTTCATTCTATAGTAGCGAGACGTGTGCTCCTGAGAAAATCAGAACGACGATTGTTGGCGGTGGTACATGAATGCACCCATACACACACACACACACACACAAAAAGATATCATCATCAAATATCTTGCAACATGAACAGGTCAAATGACCAATTGACAATTTTTTTTTCAGATTTGCTAGTTCTCGGGCCAGTGATGCATATATATGAGTACGAGCATTCTTTTTTTCTTTGTTCTCTCCTTGTTTTCCTGGACGCGCACGGTCTCCTTTTTCTTTTGTGTTGTAGTTTTACCGCCGTATAGGCCTTTGTGAAGTTGGGCAGGTTCATCATGTTCTTTTTTTTATTCGTTTTGTCATTGATTTTGTGTGGTGCTTTTTTTTAGTTCTAAGTGAGGTCGTAATTAAGTTATCTTTTAGTTGCAAGGTTATCCTTAGTTGCAAGTCTGTTTGTGATTGGGATTTTTATCTGTTGGTTACAAGTCGTGTTGCAACAAAAAAAAAGTTGCATGTTATGTTGCAACTAAGTTTTTCTAGTTATAAGTCGGGTTGCAACTGACTTATTTTTATCGGTTACAAGCTAGGTTGTAACTAAGATTTTTTATAGTTACAAGTAAGACTGCAATAGAGATTTTTATCAATTGTAAGTGAGGCTGCAACTCGATTTTTTTATTTGCAATTTAGATTGTATCTGATATTTGTTTAGTAGCAATTTAGATTGTAACAGATATGTGTTGTAATACGGACAAATTTGTGCTTAAATATTAGATTTTTGCGTCGTGGCTCGTCCCACATAGAAATTGTAAAGTACTATTAATTTTTCGATCTCTTTTGTGCAAACACGTGACAGCCAGCAATTTTGTATTTTTCTCTTGAAAATCAGCTAGCTAACCAATACGTGACAACCAGTATCGTGACTTGATGAGCCAGCAAGGCCAACAACGAGTCCACGAGACTTTGAGAGGGCGTAACGTGACTAACAAACAAAATTAAAAATACAAGAGAGGTTTATGTCAGCTGATTGGAAATCAGCTTAGTTCTCAATCAGCTCAGAATTGGACGGGCCCTTTGTTCTTACTGTTGACTTTACCTCCACAAGATATCCAAAATCGAGCTCTGTATTAGTATGTTTCAACAACTTTTCTCTGAGTTTAGAATGAAATTGTTTTGGCCGTAGAAATAAATTGTGAAGTATACAAATTTGGCTACAACTAAACCAACCTTTCGAGCCATGATCTCATGTTCTTGTGTTCTCTCACGCTTGTATTTTTTCTATTCATCCATAACATTTGGTATAATTTCCGTTTTCCTGCCTCACAGGGACAGGAGCGCAGAGGGGGAAAGTGAAGGGGTCCGCGCACATGACACTCAAAAAAGGAACTTACGAGGCGAAGTTGTCGGTCCCGGCATCATTTGGACCGGTGGGAGCGGTGCTGGTGGAGAACCAACACCATAAAGAGATGTTCATCAAGGATATCAAGCTTATCACCGGTGGGGATGAGAGCACCGTCGTTACCTTCGACGTTGGCTCCTGGGTGCACTCCAAGTTTGATAACCCTGAACCACGCATCTTCTTCACTATCAGAGTAATTGAGATAGGCACATGCATTAATCATGATACTCTCCATGGATGCACGGTCACTTAACCATGCAAGGGCGTATATATGTTGCAGTCGTACTTGCCGGCGCAGACCCCTGCAGGGATTGAGGCACTCAGGAGGACGGAGCTGGAGACGCTGCGTGGCGATGGGCATGGCGAACGCAAGTTCCATGAGCGCGTCTACGACTATGACACCTACAACGACCTCGGTGATCCAGAAAACAACATTGACCATAAACGTCCCGTGCTTGGCACTGAGGAGCACCCCTACCCTCGCCGATGCCGCACCGGACGCCCCATGATCATGCTCGGTACGTACAGAAGAACACACACACGCATACACATAGGCCTGCCTTTACTCTCAAATTCTAATGGGCTGCAGTGGTGGTGTAGACCACAAGACGGAGAAGAGGAGCTCGCCGGTGTATGTGCCACGTGACGAGCAATTCTCGGATGTGAAAGGACATGACTTCAGCGCGGCAACGATGCAATCGTTGTTGCATTCCATCCTGCCAGCGCTAGCGCCGCTTCTCAACAACTCAAAGTCCTTCTCAGACTTCCCAGACATTGACGCCCTCTATAGAGACGGTATGCTGCTCAACGTTGACAGCGCTAACTCCTTCAACAACGTCATCTCCCGTGTAGTCCGGAAGATCAAGGATACCACGGAGCACGCGCTCCGCTTCGAGGTCCCCAAGATGCTTGAGAGTGAGCACCTCTATCCTTGCCTCCACCGGAATGGACGCAAGAACTATAAAATAATCTGGTGGCACTTCACGTCCAAATTTTGCACCAAGTTATGTATTCTAATCAAAATTATTGAAATCAAAAACAAATTGCACTGAAAAAGAAAACATATGTTGGATGCAGCAGAATACAAATACTTGGGTAAAGAATGCAAAATACCTATATTTATATATATGTGTGCCTGGAAAAAGTTTTGACGAAACCCTTGCTACAGGAGATAGATTCTCGTGGTTCGAAGACGAGGAGTTTGCGAGGCAGACCCTTGCGGGGCTCAACCCTAATTGCATCCGCCTGCTTATGGTAAGTAAATTACAACCTCCGCTCGAAAATAAGGGACTCAATTTTATTCTATCTACAGTTCTACATCTATATCTAAACAAAGCTAAGTCATTTATTTTCGAATGGAAGGAGTAGCTACTAGCTAGGATCGATTAATTCATAGCATTGCATATTACTCTTTATAAGTTTAGAAGACACTAGTTTTAAGGGGGGCTCATGCCACACTGATCTGCATCAGTTCGATTAACGAGAGAGCATAACGTGATCGCAGGAATTTCCCATAGTGAGTAAGCACGACGCTTCGGTGTACGGCCCGCCGGAGTCGGCCCTTACCAAGGAGCTCCTGGAGAAGATGATGAAGGGTCTCCTGACAGTGGATGAGGCGCTGGAGGAGAAGCGGCTGTTCCTGCTGGACTACCACGACATATTCCTGCCGTACGTGCACAAGGTGCGCGAGCTGCCGGACACGACGCTGTACGGGTCCCGCACCATCTTCTTCCTCACCGACGAAGGCACGCTGATGCCGCTGGCCATCGAGTTGACACGGCCGCAGTCGCCGACCAAGCCACAATGGAAGCGCGCCTTCACGCACGGTCCCAACGCCACCGAAAAGTGGCTGTGGAAGCTTGCCAAGGCGCACGTACTGACCCACGACAGCGCCTACCACCAGCTCGTCAGCCACTGGCTGCGCACGCACGCCTGCGCCGAGCCGTACATCATCGCCACCAACCGGCAGCTCAGCCGGATGCACCCGGTGTACCGCCTGCTGCACCCGCACTTGCGCTACACCATGGAAATCAACGCCATGGCCAGGGACAGGCTCATCAACGCGGACGGCGCCTTCGAGGAGGCATACTGGCCCGGTAGGTACTCCATGGAGCTCACCTCCGTTGCCTACGACGCGACCTGGCAGTTCAACACGGAGGCGCTGCCGGAGGACCTGGTCAGCCGTGGACTTGCCATGCGCCGGGATGATGGTGAGCTGGAGCTCACTATCAAGGACTACCCGTACGCCAATGACGGGCTCCTCATCTGGAACGCTATCGAGCAGTGGGTGTCCGATTATGTAGATTTCTACTACAAGTCCGACGAGGATATTACCAGCGACAACGAGCTCCAGGCGTGGTGGGAGGAGGTGCGAACCAAGGGGCACGCGGACAAGAAGGACGAGCCGTGGTGGCCGGTGTGCAACTCCAAGGATAACCTCGTCCAGGTCCTAAGCATCATCATGTGGGTCACGTCCGGCTACCACGCCGCCGTCAATTTTGGGCTATACCAGTTCGCCGGGTACTTCCCAAACCGCCCCACTGTTGTGCGGAAGAACATCCCAGTGGAGGAGAACAGGGAGGATGACATGAAGAAATTCATGGCCAGGCCAGAGGAGTTTCTCCTGGAGAGCCTCCCCTCGCAGATGCAGGCCATCAAGACGATGGCGACGCTGGGCATTTTCTCCTCACATTCGCCTGACGAGGAATACATTGGAGAGTATGCCGAGCCGGCGTGGCTGGCTGAGCCCGTGGTCAAGGCAGCATTCGACAAGTTCAGCAGCAGGCTAAAGGAGGTGGAGGGGACCATCGATGAGCGAAACAACAACATGGAGAACAAGAACAGGTGCGGCGCTGGCATTGTGCCCTATGAGCTGCTCAAACCGTTCTCAGAGCCGGGGGTCACTGGGAGGGGTATCCCCAACAGCATCTCCATCTGATGTAACAATGGAATTATGCATGTAGCATTGGGAATAAGATGTAGTATTTTTTTCTTTTCACTCACTGTGAATAAGATGTATGTATGGCACATTCCATGGTGAATGGCTATAAGTCAACACGTCAATAGATAATTACCAAGTTACATATTAGTATCACTGCACCAACAACCAACATTGCAAACCTTTCGTCCACAACAACACTACAAAAGAAAAAAAAACAGGACGGTAGTAACACCAAGATGAAATTAGTAGAAACCGGTGGTGCTAATACAGGATGACAAGTTAGTTCATTTGCATGTCATAGCACTCGCACAAAAGATCAAGTTGCTACAATGAAATGCTTGCACATTCAGTATTCAGATTATCCACAAAGAGATGATTATACACCATCATACCAATTGAGAGTTCACAATCAGACGGTAACATAGCACAAGGGCAAAGACAAGCTGAACCTAGGCTGGGTTGATCAACATACTAATTAATAACTTAAGTCCCATGATAAATATAAAGATAACCAGTTCCGAGGTTGGTTTGATCACACTGCTTACGTAGATCGAGTTAGCACTGGTAGAAAAAAGGCCTTCCGTCCAGCCCCATTAGTCGCGAAAATGTAAGAACCGCGACCAATGGGGCCTTTAGTCGCGGCTCGGGTGGCGAACCGCGACCAAAGGCCTGGGCCCAGCGCGCTCGGTGGCCAGCTGGTGGACGGGAGGGAAGGCCTTTAGTCGCGGTTGGCCTGGCCAACCGCGACTAAAGCCCCTCCCCTATATATACCATTCAGCCCACAGCACTTAGCCATTTGGTGCCACTTCTCTTCACAAACTTCACAAGGGGGTGTAGGTTTGCTTTTGGCTCCTCTTATGCACACAAGGTGTGTGATGAAATGCCCCAAGAGCATGAAACAAACATGATATGAAGTGTCGGAGCCACACTTGATCGAGCTTCCTCATTTATTTTTTCCTCCTCGATCGCGGTTAGCAACTTGAACCTTTCATATATATGTGTCATTGATAAAATATGCATATGTGTATAGTTCATTGTTTAATTTCTATTTAGTTTAACAAATGCATGATGGTTAATTATATATTTTGTATTATAATAATGCAGATGAATCAGCAATGGATGTACGCTAACCGACTCTCCGGCGAATTCACTACGGGTTTGAAAGATTTCCTCGTAGTGGCTAATGCGAACAAGCAGGGGGGTTTTGTTATCTGTCCATGTTTGGCTGTAAGAATCAGAAGGGTTACTCTTCCTCAAGGGAAGTTCACCTACACCTGATTCGGCATGGTTTCATGCCAAGCTATAATTGTTGGACCAAGCATGGAGAAAGAGGGGTTATAATGGAAGAAGATGAAGAAGGGGATGGCATCGATGACAGCTATCTTGATCATTTCGGTGATACTTTCATGGATGATGCTGAAGGTGGGGAAGGTGAAGGGGAAGGTGATTAAGAAGAGGCACGTGATGGGCCCGCTGATGATCTTGGTCGGACCATTGCTGATGCACGGAGTCGCTACGAAACTGGAAAGGAGAGGGAGAATTTGGATCGCATGTTAGAGGATCACAAAAAGTCACTGTACCCAGGATGCGATAATGGTCTGAAAAAGCTGGGCTGCACACTGGATTTGCTGAGATGGAAGGCACAGGAAGGTGTAGCTGACTCGGGATTTGAAAACTTGCTGAAAATGTTGAAGAATATGTTTCCAAAGAATAACGAGTTGCCCTCCGAGTACGTACGAAGCAAAGAAGGTTGTCCGCCCTCTAGGTTTAGAGGTTCTGAAGATACATGCATGCATCAACGATCGCATCCTCTACCGCGGTGAATACGAGAATTTGAATGAATGCCCGGTATGCACTCGCATTGCGTTATAAGATCGAGGCGATGACCCCGGTGACGATGTCGAGGGCCGAAACCCGGGAAGAAGGTTCACGCCAAGGTGATGTGGTATGCTCCTATAATACCACGGTTAAAACGTCCGTTCGGGAACAAAGAGCATGCCAAGTTGTTGCGATGGCACAAAGAGGACCGTAAGTCGGACGGGGAGTTGAGACACCCCGCGGATGGAACGCAATGGAGAAAGATCGACAGAGAGTTTAAAGATTTTGCAGCTGACGCAAGGAACATAAGATTTGGTCTAAGTACAGATGGCATGAATCCTTTTGGCGAGCAGAGCTCCAGCCATAGCACCTGGCCCGTGACTCTATGCATCTACAACCTTCCTCCTTGGTTGTGCATGAAGCGGAAGTTCATTATGATGCCAGTGCTCATCCAAGGTCCGAAGCAACCCGGCAACGACATCGATGTGTACCGAACCCGGCAACAACCATCAACGATTGGCCTGCTCTTAGTAACCTTTCGGGACAGTCAAATAAGGGATACAATGCATGCACGCACTGCTTACATGAGACTGAAAGTGTACATTTGCCAAATTGTAAGAAGAACGTGTACCTGGGGCATCGTCGATTTCTTCCGAAAATTCATCCAGTAAGAAAGCGCGGCAAGCATTACAACGGCAAGGCAGATCACCGGCCGAAGCCTGCGGAACGCACTGTGTAGGATAACGTAGCATAGAAAATAAAATTTTTCCTACCGCGAACACGCAATCCAAGCCAAGATGCAATCTAGAAGACGGTAGCAACGAGGGGATTATCGAGTCTCACCCTTGAAGAGATTCCAAAGCCTACAAGATGAGGCTCTTGTTGCTGCGGTAGACGATCACTTGCCGCTTGCAAAAGCGCGTAGAAGATCTTGATCACGGCGCCACGAACGGGCAGCACCTTCGTACTCGGTCACACGTTCGGTTGTTGATGAAGACGACGTCCACCTCCCCGTTCCAGCGGGCAGCGGAAGTAGTAGCTCCTCTTGAATCCGACAGCACGACGGCATGTTGTCGGTGGTGGTGGAAAAATCCGGCGGAGCTTCGCTAAGCGTGCGGGATGTGGTGGAGGAG
>NC_061508.1:7787524-7889966 GCF_022539505.1 Lolium rigidum | reverse complement strand
ACGTTCCTTTATTATTTAGGTGAAAAGGGCTGAGGGCATTCAGTTAAGTAGTAAAACATATTTTAAAAAAAGTGAACATCCTATTCAAGTACAGGCCAAAACAACAGGTGGACATCAGATCAAAGTATATTACTGTATATTTGTTGATTTTGTTAGAGTTGTATAGTTCTTTTTCCGTTATTCCCCAGTGTATGAGGGGCTTACCTGCACATTGTCACACATGTACATGTACTGGCCTATGGCCCTCTGTGAATACCAGTTGCTCATTCACAACATGGTATCAGAGCTTAGGTTTAGCTCCTTCCGCACGTAGCAACTCCGTGCTTGCTTTGCGCCGCCGCCGACGTTTTTCCGGCTGCCGCTGATGTCTCCTTCCTCCCTCTCCCGTTTCTTCCTCTAGCTGCTGTCCGCCGGCTCCGTTCCGGCCGGCCGCCACTCGACCCTGCTCCGGCCGCCGCCCGCCGGCTCCGTTTCGGCCGGCCGCCGCCCGCCGACCCTGCTCCGGCCGCCCGCCGGCTCCGTTCCGGCTGGCCGCCGCCCGCCGACCCTGCTCCGGCCGCCCGCCGGCTCCGTTCCGGCCGCCCGCCGCCCGCCGACACCGCCCGCCGGCTCCGCTCCGGCTGACTGCCCTCTGCCGGATTCTGCTCAGGCCACCAGTCCGTGGCTGCCTCTTGGCCTCGGCACTGAGCCGCTCGAGTCCCGCGTGCACGGCGTGACCAGCCGAGATTTGATTCAGCCGGATCCGGATCTGCCCGTTTCCAAAAAAAAAAATCCGAAGTATCGGTATGGCATCCTCTTCTCGCGGGCTATGTTAGCATTCCTCGGTGTCCGTTGATCTTTGATGGCACCAACTATGGGGAGTTTGCTGCCTTTATGCGCATCCATATGCGGGGTCTTCGACCGTGGGGTGTCCTTACCGGCGAGGTCTCCCTGTCCGCCGCGCCCCACTCCTCCCGTGCCTCCTACCCCGCCGCTCGTGTCACCTCGCCCTTGCCGAGGATGCTACTCAGGCTGATCGGGATGCAGCCAAGTCCGCCGAGGCTGCTGCCGATGAGGCATATGAGGAGCAGGTACTTGCCTATTCAGAGGCTCTTGGCTCCTACCGTGATAGTCTGGCTACCTTTACTCAGTGGTGTGATGAGGATGCTAGAGCTGCTGCCGTTCTCTCGCAGAGTGTTCAGCCACAATTTGCTTCTGAGTTTATGGGCCTCGCTACTGTCGCTGAGATGTGGTCTCACCTTCGTCAGCGCTATCAGCCTTCTGGTGATTCTCTATACTTATCTATGTTGCGCCAGGAGCATGATCTTCAGTAGGGTGACTCTACTGTTGATGAGTTCTACACCCAGAGTGCGGCCATCTGGCGCCAGCTTGACTCTCTTCGCAGTGTTGTCTGTGGTACTTGTCAGTGTTGCCGGATAGTGCGTTCAGATATGGACTTTCAGAGGATCCATGAGTTCCTGTCTCGACTTCGCCCAGAGTTTGAGCCTCGTCGTGCTCGGCCTGTTTGCTCGAGGCCGTGTTCCTATCTCGGAGGTGCTTGCCGAGCTTCGTGCCGAGGAGACTCGTTTGCGTGGTGCTGGGCTGCTTGGGACACCCTCTGTTCTTGCTGCTCGAGTTCCCACCGCTCCTGCACCGCCACTTCTTCCTACACCGCGTGCCGGCCTGCTTCGGAGGAGCCCGCTCTTCTCACGGTGGCGGTCGCTCTCGCCCTCCTCGGTTCTGCACTCACTGTCGGAGGCCTGGTCACCTTGAGTCTGACTGCTACTAGAAGCAGCGTGGTGTGCCTCCTCGTGCTCCACCCTCAGCAACCTGTCACCACCGGCTTCACTGAGCAGGATATAGTGCGACTTCAGCGCCTCCTTGCCTCCTCCGGCTCTGCTTCGACGGGTACTGCTGCCTCCGCGGCTGTTTCCTCTCCACGATCGAGTACATCTTCGTGGGTTCCGGATTACGGAGCTTCTTTTCACATGTCTCCCGATTCTTCCTCTCTTTCTTCTCTTCGACCTCTTCCTCTTCTCCGTTAGTGTTCTTACTGCCGATGGCACTTCTCTCCCTGTTGCTAGTCGTGGCACTCTTTCTACTTCCTCCTTTTCCGTTCCTGATGTTTCTCATGTTCCCCGTCTTACCATGAATTTGTTTTCCGCTGCCCAACTCACTGATTCTGGTTGTCGGGTCATTCTTGATGTTGATTCTTGTTCTGTTCAGGACACTCACACTCGGGCCCTGGTTGGGGCTGGCCCTCGGTGCCGTGACTCCCAGGGACTTTGGGAGCTTGACTGGCTTCATGTTCCTTCTTCCCACACTCCATCGACCGCTCCATGCGTGCTTGCTGCTTCCACCAACGCCTCCTTTTAGCAGTGGCACCACCGTCTTGGTCATCTATGTGGTTCACGCTTGTCATCTTTACTTCGTCGAGGTCTTCTGGGGCCTGTCTCAGGAGATGTCTCGCTTCAGGGTTGTCAGGGTTGTAGGCTTGGTAAACAGAATCAGTTACCTTATCCTACTAGTGAGTCTGTATCTCAGCGTCCATTTGATTTGGTCCATTCTGATGTATGGGGTCCGGCTCCCTTTGCTTCCAAGGGGGGCCACCGCTACTATGTTATTTTTATCGATGACTTCTCTCGCCACACTTGGATTTATTTTATGACTTCTCGCAGCGAGGTTCTCTCGATATATAAGCGCTTTGCTGCCATGGTCCATACTCAGTTTTCCACGCCTGTACGTGTCTTTCGGGCTGACTCTACCGGTGAGTATATCTCCTAGCTGCTGCGTGGTTTTCTTGCTGAGCAGGGTACTCTTGCCCAGTTTTCCTGCCCTGGCGCCCATGCCCAAAATGGCGTGGCTGAGCGCAAGCATCGCCACCTGCTTGAGACGGCACGTGCGATGATGATCGCTGCCTCTCTTCCTCCTCACTTCTGGGCTGAGGCTGTGTCTATTTCCACCTATCTCATCAACCTTCAGCCCTCCACAGCCTTGCAGGGTGGTATTCCTCTTGAGCGTCTCACTGGTCGCACTCCTGATTACTCGACCCTTCGTCTTTTTGGTTGCGTTTGCTATGTTCTTCTTGCTCCTCGTGAACGCACCAAACTGAGTGCTCAATCGGTTGAGTGTGTCTTCCTTGGCTATAGCCCTGAGCACAAAGGATATAAGTGTTGGGATCCTATTGGTCGTCGGATGCGCATATCTCGGGATGTCACTTTTGATGAGTCCCGTCCCTTCTACCCGCGTCCCTCCTCCTCTTCCTTCTCGGTGGATGATATCTCTTTTCTCATGTTTCCCGACTCACCTCCTCCTGTGCCTCCGGTCCCTACTCTGCCGAGTCTCTCACCACCTTCTCCTCTTTCACCCGCCAGACCCCCTTCTCCTCCCTCACCACCGTCCCCACCCTCCACATCTTCCCCTCCCATGTCACCTTCCTCGCCTACGGTCGTCCCTCCCTACCCTTTTCACTACTCCCGTCGTCCCCGTGAGGATGATGCTCGCTTCTCCCGACATGCCCTCTACCTCCGATGCGATGCCCTCTCCGTCCGAGCCGACTCACCATCTTCGTGCTCGTCCTCGTCCTCCTCCCGATCGCTATTCTCCCACTCACTACGGTCTTTTCTGCTGTCCTTGAGCCGACCTCTTATCGGGATGCCCTTGCTCATCCCGAATGGCAGCTAGCGATGGCTGAGGAGATTGCTTGCTCTTGAGCGTATCGGCACTTGGGATGTTGTCACTCCTCCTTCCTCTCGTTCGTCCCATCACCTCGCAAGTGGGTCTACAAGATCAAGACTCGCTCTGATGGTTCTCTTGAGTGCTACAAGGCTCGACTTGTCGCTCGCGGCTTTCAGCAGGAGCATGGCCGTGACTACGATGAGACCTTTGCTCCCGTGGCTCACATGACCACTGTTCGTACTCTTCTTGCCGTTGCTTCTGTTCGTCACTGGTCTGTCTCTCAGCTTGATGTGCAGAATGCTTTTCTTAACGGTGAGTTAAGTGAGGAGGTATACATGCAGCCACCTCCTGGCTACTCTGTTCCCGATGGCATGGTCTGTCGTCTCCGGCGCTCTCTCTATGGCCTTAAGCAAGCTCCTCGCGCCTCGGTTTCAGCGTTTTGCCTCCGTCGTCATCGCTGCTGGTTTCGTCCCTAGCGCACATGACCCTCGCGCTTTTGTCCACACATCCTCTCATGGTCGGACTCTGCTTCTTCTCTATGTTGATGACATGATCATCACAGGCGATGACCCTAAGTACATTGCCTTTGTCAAGGCTCGTCTTCGCGATCAGTTTCTCATGACCGATCTTGGTCCTCTCCGCTACTTTCTTGGCCTTGAGGTTTCCTCTACCTCCGATGGCTTCTATATCTCCCAGGAGAAGTATATTCAGGACCTTCTCACTCGTGCCGCTCTTGGTGATGAGCGCATTGTCGAGACTCCTATGGAGCTCAATGTCCACCTCCGTTCCACTGATGGTGATCCTCTTCCGGACCCGACTCGCTATCGTCACTTGGTTGGGAGTCTTGTCTACCTTGCTCGTCACACGTCCCGACATCTCCTACCCGGTCCACATTCCGAGTCGGTTCATGGCTGCTCCCACTAGTGTCCACTATAGTCATCTTCTTCGTGTCCTTCGCTATCTTCGTGGCACTATCTCCCGTCGGCTTTTCTTTCCTCGCTCCGGCTCCTTACAGCTCCGGACCTACTCGGATGCTACTCGGGCTAGCGATCCGGAGGATCGCAAGTCTCTTTCTCGCCTACTGTGTTTTTCTTGGTGGCTCTCTCATTGCTTGGAAGACCAAGAAGCAGGTTGCGATCTCTCGTTCGAGTGTTGAGGCTGAGTTGCGAGCGATGGCTCTCTTGACGGCTGAGGTTACTTGGTTACGCTGGTTACTTGCGGACTTTGGTGTCTCTGCGACGCTCCGACTCCGCTCTTATCGGACAGATGCGGTGCCATCAGCATTGCGCGTGATCCGGTGAAGCACGAGCTCACCAAACACATCGGTGTTGATGCCTTCTATGTGCGTCATGCGTCGTGCAGCATCGGGTTATGGCTCTTCATTATGTGCCTTCAGAGCTTCAGCTTGCTGACTTCTTCACCAAGGCCCAGACTCGAGCACAGCATGGTTTCTTTCTCTCCAAACTCAGTGTTGTTGATCCACCATGAGTTTGAGGGGGGTGTTAGAGTTGTATAGTTCCTTTTCCGTTATTCCCCAGTGTATGAGGGGCTTACCTGCACATTGTCACACATGTACATGTACTGGCCTATGGCCCTCTGTGAATACCAGTTGCTCATTCACAACAGATTTTACATCATATAATATCATAATAATTAGCTCCATTATACCAAGCTTAAATCAGTAACAGGAATGCTGAATCAGTGAAAAGTGCGCATCAGAACCTGCACATTTGTATCAAGCGCAGATCCACTACAAGAAACAATTTCCGTTAGGCATCTGCAGTCAGAGAAAGAGCTGCCAGTTTTTTTTTATTCAAGAACATGGTGAAACCTTCATCGAAAAAGAAAAAAAGAACATGGTGAAGGAGGAGAGGTCGCATCAGAGCCAAATATTCCTACACAAATTGCAGTTCCAACCAGGTAAAAACTGGATGACCAAGCACAGATGATATATATAGATCTACTAAAATAAACAGTTGGTCATCGATCCGTCCAACGAACTAAAACCTAACTAGAAATGATAAGCAGATAGAGGAGCAAGGGCTTACGGCTTGCTCTTGAGTTCCTCCTAGTGGCTGGTCGGCGAGAGGGGAGGAGGAGGAGCGGAACCGAGTCGGCCGGCGGAAGAGCGGAAGGGGATGGTCTCCGGCGGCGGGGAGGCTCAGGTCGGCGGGGAGCTAGGTGTTTGCGACCTGGGCGTGGGTGGGGAGGGGGAGGGGAAGTGGAGATGCCATGGAATGGAGAAGCTGTGGTTTTGGGTGATTCCTATACACCGCACTGGTCGGGAGCTCCTATTCCACGCATTAAGCGGCGCGAGCTGGTAGCCCCGCCTAAAGGGTCTGCTTTACTGGGCCGGCCCAAAAAACATTCGGGAGTCGTAACCAACAACGCTCGAAAACAGATCGATCGATGGTATAATACGTAGTATGTACGGTACAAGCATGTTAGTTTATGGAAATCACGTGAGTTGAAGGAAAGTCCAACAACCATGCCTAGCCTTTTTTACGTTCCATTCCGCTCGTAGGGTATGTGCACATTGATATACAAGTACAACATTAATTTCATTTTTGTACCACAATATTAGAACCCGTACATATTTTTACTTTCTCTTTTCTATATTTTCATTTTCTGTTTTCATTTTTGTTTCCTTTTCATTTTTGTGCGCATACGTGTTTGCGACCTGGGCGTGGGTGGGGAGGGGGAGGGGAAGTGGAGATGCCATGGAGAAGCTGTGGTTTTTGGTGATTCCTATACACAGCACTAGTCGGTGTCGCCCGGATGCTGCACACCCCTATTTGGGCCAGGTCCATTACGGCGCTGGGTTTTGCTTCATCTGGTTTTTCATTTTTCTGTGCGGCTTTTCTACCCGGTTTTCGTTTTTTGACCGGTTTTTCTTCTTTTATTCTTTCAAAATATATTTATATTTCCGGAAAATTTTCAAATTTCGAAAATTGTTCAGATTCAAAATTTGTTTAAATTTCAAAAATTGTTCATATTCAAAATTTGTTCATATCTATACCTAATAATAAAGGAGCTAAGGTTTCTGCCAAAATTTTCGTCCAACTTTTATTTGGACGGTTTTGCCCTCCCACCGATTCGCATAATACTGCTAATTGCCATTATACCGGTTCACGTGTATCTCTTCCCAACCCCATCCCGCGATTCCCGCACAGGAGCCCTCGTCCCGCGATTCCCCGCACCGCCGCACAAGAGCCGCCTCGCCCGCTCGGATCTGGCTGTTTCCGCAGCTGGGCGCCGCATCCCTCATCGGGCCGGAGTGTAAAATTTAGGAAACAGGGTATGATTGGATCTACTCGGATACAATCCCGAGCCTGTCATCGTTGTATATATAGTATGGTGCTATGGGTCACCTTGCCGTACAAGTATAGGATTCTGAATACAAGTCTGAATACAATACGTGTAATACAGATAAACTCTAACACCCTCCCTTAATCACAACTTCGATAGATTGAGATTATGCTTGAACTCCTCAAATGCTTGAAACGGAAGTGGTTTGGTAAACCCATCAGCAACTTGATCCTTCGAAGGAATGAATCGAATCTCCAACTGCTTCCTCATCACTCGTTCTCGAACAAAGTGGAAATCAATCTCTATATGCTTTGCTCTAGCATGAAACACAGGATTTGCTGACAAGTACGTGGCACCAAGATTGTCACACCACAAACAAGGAACTTGTGTCAATCGTACTCCCAGTTCAGCTAACAAGGATTGCAACCATATTACCTCTGCAGTTGCATTAGCAACAGATTTGTACTCAGCTTCAGTGCTTGATCTAGAAACCGTAGCCTGCTTTTTAGCACTCCAAGAAACCAAATTTGGTCTGAATAACACTGCAAAACCTCCTGTGGACCGGCGATCATCAACACACCCAGCCCAATCTGCATCAGAGAAAGCACTGACCAAAGTAGAACTAGACTTCATGAATGTGAGTCCAACTGTAATAGTGTGCTTGACATATCGCAGAATACGTTTTGCAGCAGTCCAATGCATAGTAGTAGGAGCATGCAGATACTGACATACTTTATTAACTGCATAGGACAAATCTGGCCTGGTGAGTGTGAGGTACTGTAGTGCACCTACAATACTTCTGTACTTGGTGCTATCTTCAGGACCTAGCAAATCCCCTTGAGCAACGATTTTTTCCGAAGAAGAAAGGGGTGTTGGCATGCTTGTACAATGTTCCATACCAACCCGTTTGAGAATATCCTGTGCATACTTTGACTGAGTTAACACTAATCCATTATCAACTTTCCGTACCTCAATACCCAAGAAGTAATTAAGATCACCAAGATCCTTGAGTGCAAACTCTTGACTCAGATCCTTCAAAAGAGCATCAGTTGCCGCCTGTGAGGAGCTAGCAACAATAATATCGTCAACATAGATGAGCATGTAAATTGTGGTGCTAAACTTTCGATAGATGAACAATGACATGTCAGCCTTCGAAGCAACAAAACCAATATTAATGAGTTTAGCACTCAACCGAGAGTACCATGCTCGAGGTGCCTGTTTTAGACCATAGATAGCCTTGTCAAGCTTGCAAACATGACTAGGCTTTCCCTTATCTTCATACCCTGGTGGCTGTCTCATGTAGACCTCCTCTTCCAGAACACCATGAAGGAACGCATTCTTCACATCTAACTGTCGCAAACTCCATCCCCTGGAAACAGAAACTGCTAGAACCAGACGAACAGTAGCAATTTTGACAACAGGACTGAAAGTGTCCTCATAGTCTATCCCATAGCGCTGCTTAAATCCTTTGGCCACCAGTCTAGCCTTGTATCTGTCAATGGAGCCATCGGCCTTGCGTTTGATTTTGTAAATCCATCGACAGTCAATAATGTTTTTACCTTCACGAGATGGCACAAGTCTCCATGTTTTATTTTGCTTGAGGGCATCAAACTCCTCATTCATGGCAGCCCTCCAGTTTGAGTCTTGTAAAGCATCTTCAAGATTTGCGGGCTCAGCTGTAGAGCACGATAGAGCCCATCGGACAGTGCCATCCTTGTACTCACGCGGTTTAACTATACCTTTGGAAGCCCGTGTAACTGGCCGTGTAGATGAAACCACAGGCTGACGAACAGAGGACACAGGCACAGAAGATCCCATGCCAGGCGCAGCTGACGAGCCAGAACTGTCTGCAGCAGAGGAAGATTCGGTCGGATCTGTTGTGGCTGTGGCAGTTGGTGTGGCCGAATGTGAGGGCGACGAGAAGCCACGCACAGAATCGGGCGCAGACGATCCGGGGGCATCGGGAGAGGGCGCCCGGCCGCGCGCGGGAGTGGCCGACCGGCGCGACGTGTCACGCGCGGAGCCGCTGCTGCGTCCACTGTCGCGCGCCCGATCCGAGGCGCTGGGACCGCTGCCAGGCGCGTCAGGCGCGTGATCCGACGCAATTTCCGTCGATCCCGAGGGAGATCTTTGCACAGAATCTGCCTGGGATCCCACGCGTCTGTTATTTTCACCTGAGTTGCCAGATGAGCCTCCAGATCGACTCGATGCACTGTTTTGAGCAGAGTTTTCGCCAGACTCCATATTTTGAGGTGCTGTATCCTGCAGAACAGAACAGATAGGTCTAGACAATGGATTAGTAGCATGAGTATTTTCCACATGTGAATCATCAATAGTATCATCCCCTTGCTCAAAATTGTGAAGAGATGGATCAAGGAGAAGAATTTGTTTGCGAAGAAGGGCACCAGCATTGGGGTGTAGATTTTTGAATGGAAAAACAGTCTCATCAAAGACAACATCTCGAGAAATATAGACTCGACCGGTGGACACTTCTAGACATTTGACCCCTTATGACGCGGACTATAGCCTAGAAACACACATTGGGTGGAACGGAAGGCAAGTTTGCGTTTGTTATATGGGTGAAGATTGGGCCAACAAGCGCAACCAAACACACGAAGAGATGAGTAAGTTGGATGTGTGCCTAAGAGACGATGTACAGGCGTGTCATTGTTGATGACTTTGCTAGGTAGCATATTGATAAGATATGTGGCTGTGAGAAACGCTTCATCCCAAAATATGAGAGGCATACCGGCATGAGCAAGAAGTGAGAGACCAACCTCAACAATGTGGCGGTGTTTTCTCTCAGCCGCCCCATTTTGCTGATGAGCATGGGGACATGACACAAGGTGAGAAATGCCCTGTGTCTGAAAGTGAGAATTAAGAGCAATGTACTCTCCTCCCCAATCAGATTGAACAGCAAGAATTTTCTTATCAAGTTTGTGTTCAACAAGTTTTTGAAAGTTCACAAATGCAGCAAGAGCATCAGATTTTTTCTTAAGCAAATAAATCCAAGTAAACTTGCTATAATCATCAATGAAGCTTACATAGTAATCATGGCGACCAACAAAAGTAGGTGCAGGACCCCATACATCAGAAAAGACTAATTGTAAGGGAGCTGTAGATACACATGTGGAGATGGGATATGGTAACTGGTGACTTTTAGCTTGCTGACATGGATCACACACTAATTCATGACTAGAATCTCTAACACATGGAAGTTTATTTTTGCTAACAATATGTCTAACTATGACAAACGAAGGATGACCAAGACGACTATGCCACCGAGATTGCGATGGCTGAGCGGCGACAAACGCATGCTTCTGAGAATTTTGAGACTCCAAGGAAGAAATAAGAGGGTAAAGCCCTCCAACACACCGTCCTCTATGAATTATTTTCCGGGTGACCTGATCCTTGATCAAAAAGAAGAAGGGGTGAAATTCTATAAATACTCTATTATCATATGTGAAACGATGAACAGAGAGAAGATTTTTAGATGCATGAGGGACATATAGGACATTACGAAGATGAAAATTTCGAGCATGGTTATGAACTATGGATTGACCAACATGGGAAATAGTCATACCTTGTCCATTAGCGGTGTTAACCTTGTCGTAGCCCTTGTATGCGTCCCTCATTGTGAGATTGTTAAGTTCACCGGTAATATGATGGGTGGCACCTGAGTCCTGGTACCAATTAGTGTCGACCCCGTAGGCAGCGTTGATTTCCTTGTCACCATAGCTTCCGTCATCATCCTCATAGCGGGACCAGCAATCTTTAGCATAATGACCTTCCTTGCCACATATTTGGCAAGTGACATTGGCCCATGGAGTGGTGCGGCGACGGCCACGACCGCGTCCTCGACCCCCTCCTGGAGGTCCACGGCCACCACCACGACCTTGATTGTATGGGCGATCGTCTCTGCGACCGTCCCGGCGCTCATCACGGCGCTCGTCGCGGCGATCACCGCGGTCACCACGATCACCACGCGGTTTGCCAGAGCCGGTGTTGTTGGAGAAGAACTGGCGACGCTGACGATATGCAGCGTTTGCAGATGTCTCAAACTCATCTGGTGGCGAAGAATTCAGCATCTCCTGACGCTGATCATATGCTTGTAGTTGAGAGTACAGCAAGCTCAAGGTGATTGGCGTGGGAGACACGCCCAGAGCGGCGACCAGCGAGTTATACCCGCTTCCAAGACCGGCAAGGATGTATGAAACAAGCTGGCGATCACGCAGGGGGTGACCAGCCGAGATCAATTCATCGGCGAACCCCTGCATCTTCGTAAGGAAATCTGCAGTAGTCATCTGAAGCTTCTTCGTGTTGGCGAGCGCAATAAGCAGATTCGTTATCCGGGACTCACTTTGCGCGGCGAACATCTCCTCCAGGGCTTTCCAGACGCCATGACTGCTCTCAATCCGATGGACATGAGGCAGTATCTCAAGAGAGAGAGATTGGAGGAGGTAGGACAGAACGGTTTGATCCCTTGCAAGCCAGACTGCGTATGCCGGGTTCGGCACCGGTTTCGCCTGGGCATCGGCTTCTTTCTCTGCCGAGGTAGGAGGGAGTTCTTGTGGCGGTGATGCGTCTGTTCCGTCGAGAAACCCGACGAGTTGAGCGCCACGTATGGCGGGTAGCACTTGAGAACGCCACAGAGGAAAATTCTTTCTCGTCAATTTGTCTGACGGAGGTGTCCCGAGATTGATCTGGGGAGCATAGCTGGATGAAGTCGCCATGGCGAACAGCCTGAGGTGGGCGGAGGGTGACGAAGATATGGCGTCGCCTGATTTCCCGGCGACACACGCGACGGAGACGGAGCTGATCTCATCGATCTCGATCAGGTAGATGCGGCGGAAGAGCCGGCTCGTGATACCATGTAAAATTTAGGAAACAGGGTATGATTGGATCTACTCGGATACAATCCCGAGCCTGTCATCGTTGTATATATAGTATGGTGCTATGGGTCACCTTGCCGTACAAGTATAGGATTCTGAATACAAGTCTGAATACAATACGTGTAATACAGATAAACTCTAACACGGAGAACGAAACTTCGCCGTCGATCCTCATCTCACGAGATCCGGGCCGTCCGGCGGGCGAGATCCCGTCCGGGAGGCGTCCCGATTTGGCTATGCCCCGACCTGCTCGCCAGATGCCCTGAATCTCAACCACACGGTCTCCCGGTAGCGCCGCTCCTGCCCCCGCACGCCGCTCCAGCTTGCTACCCCACACCTCTCCCCGGCGCGACGTCCTTGAACTTCAAGATTGTGTCCAAGGCATTTGCCACAAAGCTAGATCCAATTGCTCATTAACGTGATCAATTGCTCTCATTAACGTGATCTTCAAGATTGTGTCCAAGGCATTTGCCACAAAGCTAGATCCAATTGCTCACCGCATCATCAGCCAGAACCAGACCGCTTTTATCAAGGGCAGATTTATTCTCGATGGAGCGCTGGCCTTACAAGAAATCATCCATGAGATGAAAAGCAAAAACCAAGGGGGCATTTTGCTTAAGCTGGACTTTGAAAAGGCTTACGATAGAGTCAATTGGGCGTTCTTGACTGAGGTTCTGCGGGCTAAGGGCTTTGATAGCGGTGCGGTTCATCGCATTATGCAGCTTGTTACTGGTGGACAGACTGCCATCTCCATCAACGGAGAGGCTGGCCCCTTTTTCCGCAATAAGAGGGGTTTGCGACAAGGGGATCCCCTCTCGCCTTTGCTCTTTAACTTCATGGCGGAGGCTCTATCAGTTATGCTGTCCAATGCGTGTGAGGCTGGGCACATCGCAGGGGTGGTGCCACACCTTATACCCGGGGGGGTGTCTCACTTGCAGTACACCGACGATACCCTAATCCTCTGCCAGTTCGAGGAGAGACAAGTCATAAACCTGAAATTCATCCTCATGTGCTTCGAAGAAATGTCCGGCCTCAAAATCAACTACCACAAAAGCGAGGTCATTGTCTTGGGCCAGCCAATTGAGGATCAGCATAGGGTGGCTGATATGCTCAACTGCAAGCTTGGGGCCTTCCCTTTTGTGTATCTGGGCCTCCCCATCTCGGATCGCAAGCTAACCATGGATCAATGGATGTTCCTGGTTCAAAGACTTGGGTCCCGGATCGAAACTTGGTTGGGGAGATTCCTCTCCTCGGGAGGACGTCTGATTCTCTCCAACTCTTGCCTCAGCAGCCTCCCTATGTTTGCTATGGGGCTCTTCCTGCTTCAGGACGGAGTTCATGACAAATTTGACTCACACCGCTCCCGGTTCTTTTGGGAAGGAGCGGGGCCGAAACGCAAGTATCACCTGGTCAATTGGCCGGCGATCTGTAGACCTAAGGAAGCAGGAGGTTTAGGTCTTCTTAACACTAGAAAGATGAACATAGCCCTTTTGCTCAAATGGGTTTGGAAATTGTTCCAAGGAGACAACGCTTTATGGGCACAGATTCTCAGAGCCAAGTACGCGACTGCGACGGATATCTTTTCTGGTACGGGAGCAGGGGGCTCTCCATTCTGGAAAAGCCTACATAAAATCAAGCACTTCTTTAAATTAGGAGCCAAGCACTCAGTAAGGGATGGGTCCCGAACCATGTTCTGGCTGGATCTTTGGTTTGGGCAGCGACCTCTTAAGGATCTTTTCCCCACTCTTTTCAGCACTTGTGACAACCAACAAATCTCTGTTGCCTCCGCTTGTGCTACCCCTTCGGGCCTCCGCTTTCGTAGAGCCTTTGGCCCTCAAGCTAGAGATGAATGGGCCAGTTTGCACCCCATCCTCCAGGAAACCAATCTCGCTTCGGGAGTTGACACTATCTCCTGGAACCTTGACCCCTCGGGCTGCTATTCCGTGTCATCCATGTATAAGAAACTGTCCGAGGGCGCGACCGTTGCTCACGCAAGGGATGTGTGGGCAGCCAGACTCCCCCTTAAGATTTGGATTTTTACCTGGCAGTTGATCCTTGATCGTCTCCCGTCCAGCCAATTGGTGGCTTCCAGGTTTGGCCCGGCCACAGGGAGATGTGCCCTTTGTGATGCGCCTGAAGACGCCAATCATATCTTCTTCACCTGTTCGCTGGCTAGATTTATGTGGAGTGTGGTGAGGCAGCTCCTCGAATGTCGCTGGAACCCTACGTCTTTTGCTCAGTTCTTTGCCATCGTCTCTAGTTTTTCGGGCCGTCCGCGCCGCCTTATTTGGACCCTTTTTGCTGCTCAAAGCTGGGCGCTTTGGCACGTTCGCAATAAGCATGTTTTTGAGTCTAGGGTGATCTCTAAACCTGCTAACCTCCTTTATAAAACTATCGTGTTGTTGCAGTTTTGGACTCCTCTCGCAAAGGCTCAAGACAGAACAAACCTGTTGGAGATGGCAAGGCAACTAAGACTTATGCACGCGGGCATGGTGGCAAGTGACCAGCAAGAAACGCAGATGGCGCAGACGCTCACGACTACCCCTCTAGATGATGCTCCATGATTTAGTCTGAGTCGCTCTCGTTTGTTGTTTCCTTGTTAAGCTGTTAGCATCTACTTTTCGGCTAAGCTGTATGCCGCAGCATTGTAATCGTACTATGTTTCGAACCTCGAGGGCTTTATTAATTTAAAGTCGGGCACTAGATGCCTTTTATCTAAAAAAACGTCCTTGAACTCCATGTCTGTACTCCGGCGCAGCAAGCTTTCCCCGGGCTGCCTGAACCTGGCGCGGCCCTACTCGCGTGCGTGTACTGTGGCAGAGCATCTCCTGCTCTAGGTGCCTGTACTCCCCACGGTTGGTCGATCGAGGCCAGGTAAGCGCCCTGCCGAACACCATCCCATATTCAAGCTTCCCAATGGCAATGAAGGCAGCGGTCAAACGCGGATGAGGCAGCGGCCGGCGCTCCTCTTCCTCCAATTTGGTACCCCACCGGAGAAGGTCAGTGGAACTTATCTATTTGGTATTTTAGCATGAAGATACCTGGATTCCTATTCCCCTCACCGTGTCGGACAACAAGCTGCTGGCTGCCAGCAACGCCTCATCGTTGTTCTCCGTCAGCACCGGAATGCTTTTCCTAGACGTGGGCGCGGACTGCCGGAGAGTGGTCACCAACCTGTGCCGGTGCCTGAAGACTTTTGTTGTTGGATTGTGGATGTCCTACTTGCATACGAGGTGTTTGTGTAAAATTGTTAATCCCAACAATTTGGGAACACAAACCACGGCTGTATAGCTGAAGAAGGCTTTAGGAGTCCATGACTCAGCTCATCGAGCTCCTCCATGGAGTTGGTCGGTCGTTGATATTCACACAGTGATGCACATGGCATGGACGAGTTCGCCTGTGTATGTCTCAGGCTCTCAGAGTCTCAGCCCAGCAAGCCAGGCGGTGCAGGACTGAGGTAGAATGGCTCCATCCCTCTGATCTTGGAGTTCATATGTTACTGGCTTTTAAATTTGGGTTGCTCATATAGTCATATGTTATTTGCTTGCCATTGTTGTGTTTACAAAATTCACCAATTTAATGTCTAACGAAGCTGCTGGAAAGGATAAACACACATTTGTCTACGGTTGTGATGCGAGTGTTGGCAATCGTGCAACACAACAAGCCGACGATGATACGAGCCGACAAGGCCTCTCACTGGAGATTTGAATGATAAGGCGGTGGGACGAGATGCAGGGTTTTTCGGTTAGCAGAGGTGTACGTGGTCGTCTATATAGGGTGATCTGATATTTTAATCAAACAACTCCACGCGTCCTGCTCATATGACACCGCAGGTGTGGTCTTGACATGAAAAATCAGGTTATTTAATTATGAGTATATTTCTAAAACAAAACACTAAAATAACTATTAAACTCATTAGCTTCATTAGCGAATTGGTTGACATAGCTGGCGCCTGGCAGGTCATGGTGCTAGGTGGCAGCCTGTTAAAACGTAAACCTAGCCTCTCATAGTTGAGAGAGAAAGAGAGAAATCATACCAAAGCGAGTTAGAGAGGCAAAATTGCTTCATTATTGATTTTTGTTGATCTTTTCTCTCCCGATGGCACGGGCATTTGTGCTAGTTTAGAAAAAATTCAGATTCGAAAATTGTTCAGATTCGAAAATTGTTCAGATTCGAAAAAATTTCAGATTCGAAAATTGTTCAAATTTCGAAAATTGTTTAAAATATTAAGCTAAAAAAATTGTTTAGATTCGAAAAATGTTCATAATATTCAGATTAAGAAAATTAAGTGGGCTGGCCCAGAAAAAACAAACTAAGTGAAACAGCAAAAGAGAAGAAGAAAGAAGAGAAAAACTAATGGCTCGGCCCACTACCCCCGCCTGGGGTGTGCGGCACCTTCTTCGCTGCCAACCTGCTCGTCGTATAGCATCTCCCGTGGTTTTGGCTTGGTTGTGCCCTCTCCCAGCTGCCGTTTGCGGGTAGGAATATTTGGCCCGCCAGACGGCCCGCGAAGCACGGCCCGTCTAAATTAAACTACTAAATTAGGCCATCACCGGGTAAGTTCTTTCGGCGGCGGAGGGTTTTTCCGCACCGGCGACGCCTATGCGGCGAAGAGCGAGGCCACCTCGAACGGCGCTGCCTCCGCCGAGCTCCCGCAGGTGAGAGGCGTCCCGTCTACGTCGTTGTCGTCGTTGCCATCGCCGCGCGGCGGAAGCACCGGCAGCAGCGGGCTGCACGAGCCGGCGGGGGGCGCCTCGGCTTCTCCTTCGCGCGCCTCCTTGCGCGCTGCCCGACGCGCGAACGCACGCGGCCACTTGCGTGCCGCCCGCTTCCAACCCCCATCGGAGCGCGCCCGCCTCCGACCACACACCCGGCGTACGCGGTGCCGACTTCCCGCCGCCGATTCGGCCCCCTCCCCTACCGCGCCGTCTTGCGCGCGCCATTGCGGATGTTAGGGTGGTGGCGGCAGCAGCGGACCGGCGTCAGCGGTGGCGGAATTGCTCGCCGGAGAGGAGGCTGGTGGCGGCGGAGCGAGTGCTAGCGGCGGAGGGGAGTAGGGTTTGGAAATCGAACTCCCCCCGCGGCCCGTTTTAATACGGGGCGGCCGTCGAGTTCCTCGGGCCCCCGAACTCGTTTTTCGGACCAGGCCGCGAGTTTGGGCTCCGTTTTGGGCCTCTTTTGGCCAGAACCCGTATTGTCATCGGAATTTTTCGGTTTCGGCCTGTTTTTCAGTCTCTGTTAGAGTTGCTCTAATACACACTCTTTCGGACGGTATTTGATGCATAACTTTGATCACTATACTACATCCATCTAAAAATAAGTTTCTTAGTTTCATTGTGATACGGTTGATACGGATGTATCTATATGTATTTTCGTTATAGATACATCCGTACATAGAAAAAAGTTAAGACACTTACTTTGGCACATAGGGAGTACACAATTATATGCATGGTTTTGGAATATATAAAAATGATAACATTGCATTCATCTTACAAATCTCTTTAATTTTTTATATGTTTTTATAATATTTGTTGAAAATTTTATATAAATAAATCATAGTCAAAATTATTAGTTGTTGACCAGCGAAATTTAAGAGCCCCTCATACTCTACGAAGCTTGTCTTAGATTTGGATGTATCTGACCACTATTTAGTAGTTAAATACATCCAAATTTGGATAAATCTAAGACAACTTTCGTAGGGATAGTGGGTGGGGGGAGTATTTTGGAACGGACTGGTTCATCGCGTATAGCTTGAAAACTTGAAAGAGGCCTTCCGTCCAAAAAGAACCTTGCAGTCATTTATGGAAACACGATGGTCACTAGAAAGGGTTCAGCACAGTGGTCTTCAGCACCAGAGACATGCATATGTAACCATGTCCTCCAATAGCGCAGGCCTGCAGGCCATAGTACTACTACAACTCATACATCGACAGAGTTTTCGATTTCTTTTACTGGCATTTGTTGACCAGTAGTTTGTATGACAAGTTTGATGACCTTGGGTTAGCACTTAGCACACAGGTGGACGGCATCAAAGATTACATAACTTGTGTTCGTGCGGGTCCAGATCAATTTGGGGTTGCACAGGATACCATGAACTCCACTTTCATTGTCCCCACAGACATACCCCGCTTCTCGCCGTGAGGCTCCCAAGCATTCAAATACATCCCATTAAGGTCATCCATAAGATTTTAAGATTACACCATCATACAAATTAAGAATTTACAAATTACAACCAGAAAATTTTAAAATTACACCAATATGCTAATTCAGACTTTACAAATTACAATCAGACGATAACATAGCACTAGGATAAAGATAACCAGACCACAGGTCGGGTTGATCATCATACTAATTAATAACTTAATTAAGGCCGCATGGTAGCATATCACTAGGATAAATATGAGCAGCGCCCAGGCTGGGCTGATCACAAAGCTTTGTTACAACCAAGTTAAGAGGTGCACATGATAATATCCAACCCTGATGGAATGATCACACAAGTTCAGGAGGGAAGAACCATGTTGTGCGCCACCGGCCAACCTGACGTGGCGGTATTGCTGCAGACCCTGCAGACCCTGCCACCAATGGCGTGATTGTGCCATCCCTGATATTGTACACACCAGAGTCACTAAGAGGGTTTGCAGGCCACTTCGGCCAGGAATAGTCACACATGAAGTAGATGCAATCCTTATTGTATCCACTGCATTCACTGGCAGGCAGGGACTTGGAGCCATGTTGGCCGAGAAAAAGTGCATGGCCACCCAACTCAGTGGCCCTTCTCCATCGAGCAGGGTTTGTTCTCAAGTCTGCCTCGAAGACTTCAAGTAAAACAGTACGTTTTTTACGTTCAAAGAAATTGTCACTTGTCAAACTGGCCATAGTGCGAAACCATCGTGATACCATCAACAGTCTACCCGCACATTCAACTAGATTCATCCTTACATTATACACCACCTCACTTGACAAGGATTCAGGTGTTCAACCTAAATCGCCAAGAGAGTCAATTATACACTCCATGGCTGAAATACCAATGTCCTTGTCTAATTCAAAGATGAAAAGTTGTCCAAACCCGTTCAACACATACAGATTTCCATCAAAGAATGCAACATCCCCAAGGTGCCGTACTGGATGCCTCTCGTCTTTGAATGTGTCGATGACACTCGGCGGTTGGCTAATACAAAGTGTACCGTAGCTACCATCATCCATGATCATAGCAGCAACAAGAGGACAGGGTGATGAGTCCAGGGGCGAGGGCACCACCAACTTATAGGAAATTGGATTAAACCCAAAGTTAGGATCAGACATCGCAGGCTTCCATACATTGGCTAGCTTAGGAAGCTCCAAACTGGTCTTGGAGAAAGGATTCATCAATGAGCATGCACCATCATTATGCATGAGAATAGCCAGTTGTCGATGGAGCCTTGGCAAGACGCGCCTTCTGGTACAGATAAGCGGTGAATTTTACTGCTTGGAATGTTGAGGAAGGTACCATCAGGGAGGGCGAACCAAGGGAATGGGAGGGGAATGGACTGAAACAAACTATTAGAGCGCCACGGGTGACAAACTGCCCTAAGACGAACACGATCAGCCAAGGAAGGGAGGCGGCTGAGGACAAGCCCTAAGAGTTCCGGCTGTAGATCTGACCAAGGTCTAGACTCTGCAGTCTCCATCATGCAAGTCTGTAAGACAAGACATGGGATTTCATAGTTAAACAGAGTTAAAACGATGAAACTAGCAAAATATATGTTTTTTGTACTATTCTAAGGCTAAAGGCCATCAGCTCAATTTTGTAGAAAACTGATGGAAGTTCAGAGTATAATCAAATTTTGTAGAAAACTGATGGAAGTTCAGACGGTTAGTTATAAGGACTGGAGTTAGTTGAGGCACCTAGTCGATGAGGCGTCGCCGCCGGCTGCGGGCAAAGACCCCGCGTGGTGATCCGATGGCACGAATCGCTCTTGGTGTTGACGAAGCCATGAGAGGCCAGTGATATGTTCTGTGGGGAACTGATTCGAGGCTTGGAGCCGAGCCCCCTAGCCTTCTCCTAAATTGTTCAATCCGAAACACCACGAGGTTGTCAAATCAAAACTTGGGGATGGTATTTTATTGTCGAATCCCTAATTAACGTAGGTAGCATACATTAGATATAAAATTTACTGAGTCCTACAAAACAAAAACACCCTAAAGTTGTTTCTTGTCCAACGCCGGGCGGAGGTCCTTGACGCCATATAGATGTTGCGGGGCGGTGGCAGAGTGGTTGCGGTAGGCGGCGAGGAGGAGGATGAGGCGGCGCTGAGACGGAGGGGGAGGAGGCGGCGCTGAGACGGAGACGACGGAGAGTAGTCTTCACGGAAAAGGGATTAAGATGAGTCCCACGAAATCGCAACCGCTTTAGAGCATCTCTAACATTAACTGAAAAAGTTGGAACTGAAAAAGGGGAATTCTTCCGAAAATGTCGCTTAGGATTATTTTGGCATTTGCGCAGAACAGAAACCATAAAACACGAACTGAAAAAATGGAATTAAAATCTCACAGGGGAATTCATCGATAAACACATATAGATGATTCTTTGATGCTCTGATTGAGCATCAAACTTTACATAATATCTACTAAAAATCTTAATTAACTACTAGCCCTAACCACGTAAACTAATTCCGACCAAAATGCGGCCCTGATGGCCTCTGCCCGGGGCGGTGCCGGAGGAAGGCGTCGAGGCGGAGGAAGGCGTCGAGGCGGAGGAAGGCGAGGAGCTCCTACTCGTAATCAAGCTCGACGATCTCGAGCTTGACGCGGCAGACGCCCTCCTCCCAGCGCCAGCGAGCGTGTGCCTCCACCTGCGTGATGGCCGCCACATGCGCGATGACGGCGTCCTCCTCGTTGGAGCCGTGGACGTAATCTCTCGCGGAGAACGTCGGCTCCCGAGCATCGACGGCGTCCTCCTCCTCGGAGCTGTCGTAGACGGGCGGGCGCGGGAGGCGGCTCGACCCGCCGGAGGAGGACCCCTCGCCGTCGTTGTTCGTGTATTTCGCGAGCTTGCCTGGGGCGTGAGCCCCCAATTCGTCTACCGGTGGGTGCTGCGCTTGCGCGCGCCCTCCGAGCGGTTGAACTTCCGTCGTTCCGCCTCCGTTCGGTACACGGGGGCCACGGCGGCGAGTCCCCGCCGCCAAACCTGTGCCACCCCTAGTAGAGCTACCGCGGCTAACCATGGGGTCGCGTAGCTCGGGCGAAGCGGCACTGGAGCGACGTGGATTCCTCGTCGAAGAAGGTGGAGCGAGGCGACGGAGCGGGTGGCAGCGTGTAATGTCCCAGGTTTAGAGACGATCGAGGGGTAGATTTTAGAAAGGGATGTGCATTGCATAGCAAATACTGGGGAAATTTCGCGCTTTTAAACAAAAACTGCATCGAAGGGGGGCAAGTTTCTCTCTCGACACCTTACGGGGTTAGGGTTTCGAGAGTGCGATAAACTTGCATCTCACCTAAATAGTTTAAGGTTTTGAGAAGAGAGGGAGAGTTTGCATTACAAACTTAAGTTGCATGATTGAATTCTAAATTAAGAAGTATGATTAAATTTAAACCAAATGTGAATTTGAATTTCAAATTCAAACATAAAACAAGTATCTCATAATTGAATTGTAAGGAAATTCACTAAGTAAATAATTAAAATACAAATTATAAATAAGGCACATAATAAATAAAGCTCATTAGAGAAAACCTTGAGCTTTATTGATCATCACACAATTTACATTGTCTTTACAATATTTATAATTAAAATAAATAATAATAGAACACATTACAAGAATTGCTTTGATAGAAGAATAAAAGGAAAATTACAAGTAAACAAAATATATCCTAAACTACAATGTGATCTTTAACTTGGTGATCTTCATGTCCATTTGATCATCATCTTGAAATCTGCACACAAACACAAATAAAGCAAATCAAGTGTTATGCCAAGTGGCATAGCCACTTGGCAGGTTAGCAAAGAATTCAAATAGAGTAGATATGCACCTGGATCAGCCGAGCTGATCCTCTCCAAGTCCTGGTACACCACACCAGGTTACACACACACAGGCAGCTCACACTGCATGTGTGCATGCTCAACACCAAGGCTTTGGGTGTGCATGCATCACATCACACACACACACCAGCAGTGAGTCACAAGCTGAGCCAGACCAAGCTGTCGACCAGAGAAGAAAGGGGCCAGACATATAAAAACCTCTCCAACAGTAAACCCTAACCATTGCATCGACAGCAGCCTCACAGGGTAAGTCTCAAGAACAGCAAGAACACAAGAACAGCTAGAACAGAAGAACAGTCACTGCTGTTCCACTAGTTCCAGCCATACACAGAAACAGATCAAGCATCATCAGCTAGCCAGGAGGAGCAGGGCAAGCATAAATAGCATCCAGAAGCAAAACCTCTACACCAACCCCATTTCTAGGAGCTGGAGTGAGGTATACCTTTAGATCATGAGCAAGCAAAGTTTTGCTCATACAAATCCCTCATGTGCATGAGTCACAGAAACAAAGGAAGGGTAGAACCCTGCTTGTGTCATCATTTGGCTGTAAAGCCATTTGGTGCAAGCAAATATGGGTAAAGACATTAGGAAATCATCCTATGGGAACAGCAGTTATGCAAATCAGTGCATAACTGAAGAAATCCAGCAAGAATGAAGTCACAGACCAGCCTAGCCCACACACTTAGCACCTACAGCTACCTGTGCCATCAGACATGATAGACTATCATGTGTCTATCTAGATTTATCAACACCAAAAGCAGCTGGCAACCAAAGATGGTCAGGCCAGTAAGCAATAATCCATCACAGCTAGCCACAGAGAAAGGGGGAGCTACCCTGACAGCACCAAGTGGCTGTCAAGGCCACCTCAACCCACAGCCAACACTTCCAGCCAGCACATCATCACCCAGAAGGGTTCAGAGTGGGCTAGGGTCCCCAACAATTGATGGCATCCCTCTATCCCAAGCTAATCCAATTAACATGATCATCGCTGTGACACAGTTCACATCATTTATCTGTTTAAACAATCCAAACTACACAGATAAATGAAATAGCCAAGATATATATGCACAGAGTCTTGCAGATGATCCAAAGGATCATTGCAAGCATCCACTGATGCTTGAGCAAGCAACATCACACACAGGCTAAGCCTGTATGTAGCACAAACATCACTGGATGAGCACAGAGTGAACCACAGTGAGGCACAGACAACATAAAGCATTTTCTACAAGCAACTGGTGATCATAGGACCACCAGAAGCTTGCAAGAGCATGCTATAGTATGCTAAACCTCAATTATAGCACCAACACATGTCAGACAAGTGAATTAGCCACAGAACAGGAACAATGGCAAAGCAGATAATCATAAATTTGACATATAATTGTATGCAGAAGCACACCATCAAGGGATGGTGTTGTTTAGCCCACATGCATGCTCAAGGGAGCATGTCTATGAATTGTAGCACACTAAATAGCACCCAAAGGCACTGGCTCTTGCAAAACTTGCAAGGATTGCACACTGCAATCAAGCCAGGGCAACATATATGAACACACTTGAGTAATTGGTAAGAATAGCATCAGGAACAGAAGCACAGACAAGCACAAGCACAAGCATGGATACAATGGCAGTGGCCATGGTAATAGCACCGCAGCAGTTGCATAGCAGGTAGAGCAGCAGTACGTAGCTAGCATCCAGGACAACAGCAAGAAGCCCAGCAGCATGCGCACAGCAACAGCAAGCATCGCAAACGCAAGCATAGCAACAACAACTAGTAGAGCAGTAGCAGCAGCACGAGATGGCCTCTCCATGAGGAGGAGTAGCCGCATCTCAAGCTAGGAGGGGAAGAAATAGAACACGAAGAAGAGAAAGAGGTGGCGCACTTACCGTGGTCGAGCAGAAAGGCACGGCCATGGCGGCACACGCCAGAGCGTGGCGGCGCCAAGCCAAGCCTGGCCATGGCGGCACCACGGCACCACCCGCACCACGGCGGCGAAGCCAGGGCGGAGTCCAAGCACCAGGAGCGCCAGGAACGGAGGGATCGAGCGGATCCCGTAACCCTAGCACCGAGAGGGGTCGAGGCCGAGAGCGACGGGTCGCCCGCGTCAGATCGACGCGGATAGGAGTGACCGCCGTCGTGGGGCGCGTCGATTGCGCACCATGGCGGGGGCCAAGTCCGGCGGAGCTCGCCGGAATCAAGCGGCGACGGCGGAGGCGACGCGGGTCGCCAGAGCGGGTTAGGGTTAGGGTTCGGACACGCGAGCGAGTGAGAGAGAGAAGAGTGGGGCTGGTCGAGCCAGACCGGTCCGGTCGGTTCAACCTAACCCACTGGGTTGCACCGACAGGTGGGCCCAGGGGTAATTGTGTCTTTACACCATTAAACAAAAATGCTGAAACTTTAAAAATTCATAGAAAATTAATTATAGCTCTAAAAAATAATTAAAAATATGAAAATAGATCAGCATAAAATTCCCTACCTGAATAAAATATCAAAGGGAATTTTTAAAGACAATCAAGGATAAGTCTTAATTTGATGATTTAAATAATCATTTAAACCACACATATTAGTTTCAATAATGAAAATAAGTCCATTAATACCTTTGGACTATAAAAACACCTTGACAACATTTCAAGGTTGTATTTTAACCTAAACAGAGTATCTCTAAATTGTTCTTAGTATGAACCTTCTAAATAAAATAATAAAACAATGGAAAAAGGGGGAAACAACCCTAAAAGCTGAATCATGCATAATTGCTTCTTTAACCATTGCCCTTATCGGACAATGATGCTATTTTTCAGCAGCAGAGGACAAGGGTCAGTCCACATCATCCAACTGCAACACTTTGCAGTGTTCAGGCAAGTTCATCGCTTGCTCATGTCATTTGAGTATTTTTACCAAATTACTTGCAAAATACTATGTTTATCACTGTTGCATAAAAAAAACAAAACCACTATTTTCATAACTATGAATATGACTAAGTGGTGGGCAATGGAACCATGGATTGTGTTGATATGGTGGAGGTTCCATTGCAAGGGTTTATATCCATCTAGGATTAAACAACAAATGTCGTCCAGTGATTCTTGTGCCGTAATACCCGTGTTAACCATAAGATCTGGAATGGGACGGAGTAGTCAAAAGTGTTTCCACCTCTCGTTCATCAACGGATGCGCTTTACCGTAGACACTTGTATCTGTCAGGGCAAGCGATTGGCTGGGGAAGCCTTAAGTCCCCACGGCATAGTCCGTAGACACTTGTCGCTCGAAGAACAAGCGGTAGGCTGGGGAAGCCTTAAGTTCCCCACGGTATTGCGGTCTATGATGGGTTGCGGCCTACCGGCGTAGGAGTGTATGGTAGAGCCCAACGACGATGTCGTGGTCGGGGTCCACCTTGAAATCTACAGGAATAATGGGACCGGCGCGGACCCAGGGTCGGGGCATGCAACAACGGGTGGGTGTTCGAGGTAGCGGAGGAACATGATTGACTAGGACCTTATACCGGGCCTCACACCAAAGGAAGTGTGGACGGGAAAGCTACCCGGTTGGCACCAAGGTTAAGATCTCTTATGGGTAAAGAAACACACCTCGCGAGTGTAACGAATTGTGACCGATCACTCCTTGTTCGGGATTTGGACTGCTGAACGCTGCGGAAAGGAACTCCATGAAGTTCTAGTCAACCGGTGAAGGCCGACGGACATAGTTCTTACGAATAAAAGTAACCTTTTGAAGAAATGGTTATCAAAACCTGCATGGTATCAGACTTTCTGGTCTGGTACCATAGTTAGTGCATTAAACACCTCTTTCCTAATATGAACTTGTTGAGTACGCTCATACTCATACCACTCTTTAATCCCTGGCTAGACTGTCTGAACCATCTGGAGGAGGACAACGACAACCCTGAAGGAGCAGACATCATCGGCTATGAGGAACCAGACCTCTCTGGAGGTATTGAAGGCGTAGACTACCTCATAGTCTATGGAACCGGGGAGGCTTCAGGAGGAGACCAAGCCTAGAAGTAGTAGTAGTTGTTGTAGCCGAGCAGCACGAACTCTTAATACTTAGCTGCTCGTGAGAATAAATGTTAAGTCTCGTGAAACTTCTATATTATAAGCTAAGTTGGGTTCGCCTCGAACCCAGGAGTAAACCTCTTAGGACCCAAGAGGAGCTCCAAGATGATATGTATATATATGGTTTGTAATAATGTATGAATGAGTTATGGACCTGCTATGTTCTGTTGTACTACTGCGAGGGATGTAATATTTGCGGATTGGTACTTCGCGAATGTTATATCAACGGCTGCATACTACAACATGCGGTGGTATGCGGGGTCACCACGGTTGGTATCGAGCAAAAGCTTTGACCTTAGGTTGGAACCTAGTAAATGGGACGAAAACGTTAGGAGTCAAATAGGACTAGTAAAGAATTCTCTAAAAATATGGTGTATATTCAATTGAGAATACAACAATCATATCTTTTAGTGCGATAATTCTTTATTATCTCTATTATGATGTATTATTACTAATCTTATATTCTTTCTATTTCTACAGCCAACAATGGCAAGTTCACGTCCGGGACGAAACGTGAAAGTGGTGGATTCCACACTGAGTGAATATGAAGGAGGACTCGCAGATATTCTCCGTGCCATGTTACTTGAATTTGGGTGTGATCCCCAGATTCAAGTAAAGAAATACATGTACTATGATGGTACTGTATTGGCAAAGTGTAGAGTAGGGCTACGACTTCCCGAATATTTGGGAATGAGCGTAGTTATGCCGACAGGAGAAGCCAGAACCATCAACACCGCCTACCATATAGCTGTTATGAGAGTCATAACCGATATCCGGGAGCATAAGACGAAAGAGCTTATGGGTTCCGAATTCACCCACATTCCTCACATGGAGGAAGAGGATGATCCCATGCTGAACCATTTTAAATATGCCAAACGCAAACCAGTTGAAGCGGCAAAATACATGGACAATAGCCGTAACTTACTATCATTGTTATTTCAGTTGAACCGTCATTTGACGGAAGCAATTGATATAATGCTAGAAGAGTTCACCGAACCCAAGGAGGAGACAAAAGGAAAGGAACCCATGGAGGGAGTGGTTCATACACCGGTTTACTCAGCTGGTGATTATATTAGCATTGACCATCCAGAACCGCAAACCACACCTATTACACCTAGGTACTTTCCTAGTAACTCCTATGGAGGTTATGAAGGTGGCGAGGAATCCGGAAACCATCAGCGTTCCGTGACTCCTATAGAAAACTCAACAGGTTGGCGTTGGGGGTCAGATACTGGAAACCCTAGTGAGTTAGGAACAATCCTGAGATGAATGATGATGCCACAACCCAGTTTCAGGAAGATCAGTATCGTAGAGGAGATATTCAGGGGTATCCGATGCTGATTGAGTCTGATACTGAAGGTGGAAATACCTTTGGCGGAGTCACCGGGGAGTACACCCGATGGGTGGACTATGATACACTGAATGACCAGTTCATGAACACAGATTTTGCCCTCGGAACATCATCCGATTCCGACTGCAAGCCTACGGGAAGACCCTATGTTCCAGATTCTGTCAGGAGGACTTCACGTTCGACCGGATGGAAGCCAGGGATGTACCGGGAGTGAAGCACGACTAGAGACCACCATGGGAGGCGAGACTATAATACAGTTGTACCACATGTATTGTAGTATGTAATATTTGTATAAATTTGTACATATACTTTAATAAGTGAGTTTGCATACTCACATCGCTACGAGTATTGTAATAAGACCACTTATGTATGTATATACAGGTTATATGTTTTGTATGATTTGCATTTGCTTCTTGATTTCCATTGCGTGACTAGTTCTGTGCACAAAGTTGAGCTCAGAAAACTTGCGCATGGAGTAATTATGAGTACCACTTTGTGTTGCAGAACTAGGGGGATATATCGGGAGCGCCGAGTGAGGAGAGTGAAGAGCAGCGCATCGAGCGCGAGGCCAGACAGAAGGCTGAGGCTGATGAAGCAGCTAGGACTCAGTTTCCACCACCACCACCACCCATGACGCAGCAGAACTTTGTCCAGTACATGCAGATGATGGAAGAAAGACAACGTGTGACGTTGGAGCAGCAGAATAGATTCTTCCAGGAGCTGCTGCAACAGAACAGAGTTGAAAGACCTGAGAATCAGGGAGTCACGTTGTCGGATTTCCAGAACACCAAACCTATATCTTTTGCATACGCGCCCGAGCCGATGGACGCGGAAGACTGGCTTATGGACACTGAGCGCAAGCTCAATACTGTTGGTTGCAACGACCAGGAGAAGGTCCGTTATGCTACACATTTGTTGTGTGGACCTGCCGCATCTTGGTGGGACAATATAGTAGTCGTGTATCCGCCTGATAAGGTATTCACCTGGGAAGAGTTTAAGAGGAAGTTCAGGGAATCCAATGTTCCTGAAAGCATAGTGGAACTGAAGCGTTGAGAATTTGAGAGTCTCGAGCAGAAAGACAATGCAATCCTGACTTATGTCAGGGAATTTTCAAAACTGTCCCGGTACGCTGTTGAAGAAGTCAACACTGAGGACAAAAAGAAGAAGAGGTTTTTGAGAGGGTTAAGTCCCCAGTTTAAGGTACAGCTCCGGATGATGAGAGCGACAGAATTCCAAGAGTTGGTGGATGCAGCCATCACTCTTGAAGATGACTTCAAGCAACTGCAGGATGAGAAAAGAAAGAAGGCTAAATATGAGCCTAAGAGGTTTGTTAGCAACAAACCCAATACCAGCTTGAGTTTCAAGCCTAGATATAACAACAACAACAACAACAACAACAACAACAACAACAACAACAACAACAACAGCAGCAACAGCAACTACTATAATAGCAGGAGGAATCAAGCATTCCAGACTGCCAACCAGATAGTTTGCCGAAGCTGTGGATTTCCAGGACACTTTTCTAAGGATTGCAAGAAACCAAGGATAATATGCTTTGGTTGTCGCCAGGAGGGGCACATGTTGAAGGATTGCCCCAAGAGAAAGAATGGAGGAGGTCAGTCAGGAGGAGGAGGAAACCGAGGCGGAAACACCGGAGGGAACTGGAAGAACAAGAAACCCTTCGGCAAGCTAAATTGCACCAGCTTGGAGGAGGTGGTGAACTCCGATCAAGTAGTGATAGGTACGCTTCAGATACTCACTCATCCTGGCAAAGTACTTTTTGACACTGGTGCAACTACATCATTCATTTCCCAGCAATTTATCATCAAACATGGGATTAGATGCACTAAATTAGATAAACCTATAACCATACTTTCTGCTGGGGGAACGATATTAGTAACCCACACTAAACCTGGACAATTCATAATGATCAATAAGTGTGCGTTTGACGCAGACCTGTTCATTTTACCGATGAAGAACATTGATGTCATTCTTGGTATGAACTGGTTAGAGAAAAATGGCGCACTTATAGATTGTACCCTTAAGACAGTGTCTTTGAAAAGCCCCGGTGGAGATAGAATCATTTACCAAGGAGATAAGCATACTCAGATTGAAGTGGAGTTGAAGCTGAACAGTATGAAGGAAGTGAAACTCGAGGACATTCCAGTGGTTAATAAATTCCAAGATGTATTTCCTAAGGAATTACCTGGAATGCCACCAGATAGGGAGATAGAATTTACTATCGACCTAATTCCAGGAACAGCTCCGATTGCTAAAGCACCGTACAAGATGGGGCCTAAGGAGTTGAAAGAACTCAAGGAACAGTTGGATGACCTGGAACAGAAAGGATTCATACAGGAGAGTATCTCACCATGGGGATCAGCTGTGATTTTCGTGGATAAAAGAGATGGAGGTCGACGGATGTGCGGAGATTACAGGAATCTGAACAATGTTACAATCAAGAACAAGTACCCACTGCCTAGAATCCAAGATCTTTTTGATCAAGTTAGAGGCGCGGGAGTCTTTTCCAAGATTGATCTAAGATCCGGTTATCACCGAGATAAAGATCAAGAAGGAAGACGTTCCGAAAACAGCCTTTGTCTCGAGGTACGGACATCATGAGTATCTCGTAGTACCTTTTGGATTAACCAATGCCCCAGCAATATTCATGAATCTCATGAATAAAATCTTCATGCCATGTCTTGACAAGTTTGTCATCGTATTCATCGATGATATCTTGATCTATTCCAAGGACAAAGCTGAACATGCTGAACATCTTAGGGTAGTGTTGCAAACACTAAGGGAACACCAACTGTACGCCAAGTTCAATAAGTGTGAGTTTTGGCTTGATCAAGTAGAATTTCTTGGTCATGTCATTAGCAAGGATGGGATAGCAGTCAACCCTAGTAAAGTAGCATCAGTTTTGGACTGGGAAGCACCCAAGAACGTCAAGGAAATCCGAGGATTCTTGGGAATGGCAGGATACTATAGGAGATTCATTGAAGGATTCTCCAAGATAGCAGGGCCAATGACCAAGTTGCTAAGGAAGAACACACCTTTCGTGTGGTATGATGAGTGTGAGAAGAGTTTTCAGACTCTGAAAGAGAAACTCACCACAGCACCGGTGTTAGCAGTTCCGGAAGATGGCAAGGATTACACCGTGTACTGCGATGCATCCAAACATGGATTGGGATGTGTACTCATGCAAGACCGGAAAGTAATATCATATGGATCGAGGCAACTCAGACCTCATGAAGTGAATTATCCAACTCATGATTTAGAGTTAGCAGCAGTTGTTTTTGCCCTTAAGACTTGGAGACATTTTCTCTACGGAGCCAAGTGTGAGCTCTATACTTGATCATAAGAGTCTCAAGTACTTCTTCACTCAAAAGGAACTCAATATGAGGCGAGAAAAGATGGCTTGAATTGATCAAGGACTATGATTTGACCATCAATTATACTCCGAGGAAAGGCTAATGTTGTAGCGGATGCCTTGAGTAGGAAGAATGCTTGGCGGAACAGAACCAGAAATTTCACCGGAGTTGAAGAAGGAAATAAGCCAAGCCCAAATACAACTTTGGGAGAAAGAAGCTCACGAAGGACTATCAGCTTTGCAAGTAGCCGATGAAATGAATGTCAACCTCAAGAATGAGATAATCATGGGTCAATTAGATGATCCATTCATCGTGGAGGAGATGAAGAGAATTGAAGAAGGAAGACCATCGGAATTTCACCGAGAAGAGATGGGATCACTATGGTTCCAGAAGAGGATTTGTGTTCCGGACATTGCTGAGATCAAGGAAGTAATACTCCGGGAAGCCCATCAAACACCATACTCCATTCATCCGGGAAGTACAAAGATGTACATGGATCTAAAGGAGCTATTCACGGTGGAACAACATGAAGAGAGAAATAGCACGGTATGTGGCGGAATGCCATACCTGCCAAAGAGTGAAGGCCGAACACCGAGTCCGGCCGGGAAAGTTACAACCTTTACCCATTCCAGAATGGAAATGGGAGGAGATAGGAATGGATTTCATCACCGGACTACCCATGACTAATAAAAAGAAGGACATGATATGGGTAATCGTGGACCGGTTGACGAAAAGTGCACACTTCTTAGCGGTAAATCAGCAAGACAAAGGAGAGAAACTCATTGATCTTTACATCAAGGAGATCGTGAGTAAACATGGAGTGCCCAAGAAGATCGTGTCGGATCGAGGCTCCGTGTTCACGTCGACGTTACGGAAGCAACTACATGAAGCTTTAGGATCCAAGTTGGACTATAGTACCGCCTATCATCCCCAGACAGGTGGACAAACCGAGAGAACTAACCAGATCCTAGAGGACATGCTTAGGGCTTGTGCCCTAGACTTCGGAGGATCATGGGAAGAACACTTACCATTAGCAGAGTTCTCATACAACAATAGTTATCAAAGCAGTATCAAGATGGCACCATTCGAAGCTCTATATGGAAGAAAGTGTAGATCACCGATATGTTGGTATGAAGCTGGATCAAGCAAAGAGTTCAACCCAGATTATGTCAAGGAAAAGCAACACATCATTGACATCATAAGAGATAGACTGAAGATAGCCCAAAGTCGACAGAAGAGCTATGCAGACCAAAAGAGAAGGACTTGGGAGCCATAAGTTGGAGATATGGTATATCTTATGGTGAGCCCTGATGGCGTGTAACTCACACGTTCGTTGGGAGACCCCAAGAGGAAGGTATGATGCGCACAGTAGCAAGTTTTCCCTCAGAAAGAAACCAAGGTTTAATCGAACCAGTAGGAGCCAAGAAGCACGTTGAAGGTTGATGGTCGCGAAATGTGATGCGGCGCAACACCGAGGATTCCGGCGCCAACTAGGAACCTGCACAACACAACCAAAGTACTTTGCCCCAACGAAACGGTGAAGTTGTCAATCTCACCGGCTTGCTTGTAACAAAGGATTAAACGTATCGAGTGGAAGATGTTTGCAAAGAAAACGAGTAAAACAAGTAGATTGTATGCTATGTAAAGAATAGGACCGGGGTCCACGAGTTCACTAGAGGTGTCTCTCCCATAAGATAAAGCATGTTGGGTGAACAAATTACGGTCGGGCAATTGACAAATAGAGAAAGGCATAACAATGCATATACATGACATGGTAAATATAGTGAGATTTAATTGGGCATTACGACAAAGTACATAGACCGCCATCCAACTGCATCTATGCCTAAAAAGTCCACCTTCGGGTTATCGTCCGAACCCCCTCCGGTATTAAGTTGCAAAGCAACGGACAATTGCATTAAGTATGGTGCGTAATGTAATCAACAACTACATCCTTAGACATAGCATCAATGTTTTATCCCTAGTGGCAACAGACACAACACAACCTTAGAACTTTACATCACCTTGTCCCGAGTGTAAATGCGGGCATGAACCCACTATCGAGCATAAATACTCCCTCTTGGAGTTAAGAGTAAAAACTTGGCCAGAGCCTCTACTAGTAACGGAGAGCATGCAAGATCATAAACAACACATGAACAATAGATTGATAATCACCATAATCATAGTACTCACTATCCATCGGATCCCGACAAACACAACATATAGAATTACATATAGATGATCTTGATCATGTTAGGCAGCTCACAAGATCTAACAATGAAGCACAACAAGGAGAAGACGACCATCTAGCTACTGCTATGGACCCATGGTCCGGGGGTGAACTACTCACTCATCACTCCGGAGGCGACCATGGCGGTGTAGAGTCCTCCGGGAGATGAATCCCCTCTCCGGCAGGGTGCCGGAGAGCGATCTCCGAGAATCCCCCGAGATGGGATTCGCGGCGGCGGCGTCTCTGTAAGGTTTTCCGTATCGTGGCTCTCGGTACTGGGGTTTTCGCGACGGAGGCTTTAAGTAGGCGGAAGGTCAACGCGAGGGGCCACACGAGGGGCCCAGGGGGCAGGGCCGCGCGGCCAAGCCCTAGGCCGCGCCGGCCACCCCCGGCTGCCTCGTGGCCCCACTTCGTTAGGTCTTCGGTCTTCGGAAGCTTCGTGCAAAAATAGGACCACTGGGCGAAAGTTTCGTCCAATTCCGAGAATATTTCTTTACTAGGATTTCTGAAACCAAAAACAGCGAGAAAACAGACAAGCGGCTCTTCGGCATCTTGTTAATAGGTTAGTTCCGGAAAATGCATAAATATGACATATAATGTGCATAAAACATGTAGGTATCATCAATAAAGTAGCATGGAACATAAGAAATTATCGATACGTTGGAGACGTATCAAGCATCCCCAAGCTTAGTTACTGCTCGTCCCGAGCGGGTAAAACGATAACAAAGATAATTTACGAAGTGACATGCCATCATAATCTTGATCATACTATTTGTAAACATATGTAATGAATGCGAGCGATCAAAGCAAAGGTAATGACATGAGTAAACAAGTGAATCATAAAGCAAAGACTTTTCATGAATAGTACTTCAAGACAAGCATCAATAAGTCTTGCATAAGAGTTAACTCATAAAGCAATAAATCAAAGTAAAGGTGTTGAAGCAACACATAGGAAGATTAAGTTTCAGCGGTTGCTTTCAACTTGTAACATGTATATCTCATGGATATTGTCAACATAAAGTAATATAATAAGTGCAATATGCAAGTATGTAGGAATCAATGCACAGTTCACACAAGTGTTTGCTTCTTAAGGTGGAAGGAGATAGGTAAAGCTGACTCAACGGTAAAAGTAAAAGAATGGTCCTTCGCGAGAGGAAAGCATCGATTGCTTGTATTTGTGCTAGAGCTTTTATTTTGAAAACATGAAACAATTTTGTCAACGGTAGTAATAAAGCATATGAGTTATGTAAATTATATCTTACAAGTTGCAAGCCTCATGCATAGTATACTAATAGTGCCCGCACCTCGTCCTACTTAACTTGGACTACCGGATCTTCGCATGCCATGTTTCAACCAAGTGTCACAAAGGGGTACCTCCATGCCGCTTTGTACAAAGGTCTAAGGAGAAAGCTCGCATTTTGGATTTCTCGCTTTTGATTATTCTCAACTTAGACATCCATACCGGGACAACATGGACAACAGATAATGGACTCCTCTTAAATGCATAAGCATGTAGCAAAGTTATTATTCTCATATGAGATTGAGGATATATGTCCAAAACTGAAACTTCCACCATGGTTCATGGCTTTAGTTAGCGGCCCAATGTTCTTCTCTAACAATTTTGCATGCTCCAACCACTAAAATGATAGACCTTCGGACAAGACGGACATGCATAGCAACTCACATGATATTCAACAATAGTTGATGGCGTTCCCCGAAGCATGGTTATCGCGCAACAAGCAACTTAATAAAATATAAAGTGCATAAGTACATATTCAATACTACGATAGTTTTTAAGGCTATTTTGTCCCATGAGCTATATATTGCAAAGGTGAATGATGGAATTTTAAAGGTAGCACTCAAGCAATTTACTTTGGAATGGCGGAGAAATACCATGTAGTAGGTAGGTATGGTGGACACAAATGGCATGAATATTGGCTCAAGTATTTGGATGCATGAGAAGTATTCCCTCTCGATACGTACAAGGTTTAGGCTAGCAAGGTTTATTTGAAGCAAACTCAAGGATGAACCGGTGCAGCAAAACTCACATAAAAGACATATTGTAAACATTATAAGACTCTACTCTGTCTTCCTTGTTGTTCAAAACTCAATACTAGATATTATCTAGACCTTAGAGAAACCAAATATGCAAATCAAATTTTAGCAAGCTCTATGTATTTCTTCATTAATGGGTGCAAAGCATATGATGCAAGAGCTTAAACATGAGCACAACAATTACCAAGTATCACATTATCCAAGACATTTTAGAATTACTACATGTAGCATTTTCCAATTCCAACCATATAACAAATTAACGAAGAAGAAACTTCGCCTTGAACATTATGAGTAAAGCCTAAGGACACATGTGTCCATATGCAACAGCGGAGCGTGTCTCTCTCCCACAAAGTGAATGCTAGGATCCATCTTATTCAAACAAAAACAAAAACGAAAACAAACCGACGCTCCAAGTAAAGAACACCGGATGTGACTGAATAAAAATATAGTTTCGGGGGAGGAACTGATGATGTTGTCGATGAAGAAGGGAATGCCTTGGGCATCCCCAAGCTTAGACGCTTGAGTCTTCTTAAAATATGCAGGGGTGAACCACGGGGGCATCCCCAAGCTTAGAGCTTTCACTCCTCTTGATCATAGTATATCATTCTCCTCTCTTGACCCTTGAAAACTTCCTTCACACCAAACTTCAAGCAAACTCATTAGAGGGTTAGTGCACAATTACTAATTCACTCATTCAGAGGTGACACAATCATTATTTTCACTTCTGGACATTGCATAATGCTACTGGACATTAATGGATCAAAGAAATAAATCCAATATAGCAAAAGAGGCAATGCGAAATAAAAGGCAGAATCTGTCAAAAACAGAACAGTCCGTAAAGACGAATTTTGTAATGGCACCAGACTTGCTCAAATGGAAAAACTCAAAACTAATGAAAGTTGCGTACATATCTGAGGATCACGCTCGTAAATTGGCAGATTTTTTCGAATTTTCTACAGGGAACTGTGCCCAGATTCGTGACAGACAGCAATGCTGTTTCTGCGCAGCGATCCCAAATATAACATCAACTTTGACATAGAAACTTTACTTGGCACCAAAACATGATAAGGAGAGGTTGCTACAGTAGTAAACAACTTCCAAGACTCAACAAAACAAAAAATTGCTGTAGGTAAAAACATGGGTTGTCTCCCATAAGCGCTTTTCTTTAACGCCTTTCAGCTAGGCGCAGAAAGTGCAAATCAAGTAACATCGAGAGATGGTGTGTCAACCTTACCTTGGGCTTCATCTTTACCTTTCTTAATGTTTTTCTTTCCTTTTGGTTTAGGAAATATATGATTCCCCCCTGGTATAGAGGTGAATTTCAGAGTGCCTTCTCCCACATCAATGACTGCTCCCAATAATTTCAGCAAGGATCTTCCGAATATGATTTTTCCTGTTTCAATAATAAGATAATCAATGGATACTGTTCTTCCACGAATGGTTGTATGCACACCTGCAGCTATTCCCTTAGGAATTATGATAGAGTTATCAATAAGAGCTATTTCTTCTCCCCCTTTATCGACTCCCCAAAGTTTCAAAGATTTATAAATGTTTTCGGGCATAAGGCAAAATTCATACATAATATCACAATAGGCATGAAGAGTTCGATCACCGATGACAATTTTAACAGAAGGGTCCCATGATGAAGGTTTAGGATTCTCTAAGACTTGTTCAAGACGATTACGAACACGGTGATAATTATCATTTAAGCGAGATGTACTTATCTCGAGATTGTTCAATCTATTATGAATGCTAATAAGGGCTGAATCAAAGTTATTAGGCTGAATCATGTGATGCAACCAATTTCTTTATGGCATTAAAAGCTTGATCCCCATTACAATGAAGGAAATCTCCTCCTACTAAAGTGTCCAAAGCATATCTATAGCGAACCATAAGACCAAAATAAAAATTACTAAGGAGCAAACTTAGAGTCATTTGAGGTTCGAGTTTTACGATAAGAAGTAAAAATTCTAGACCAAGCATCCTTAAAACTCTCCTCATCCCCTTGTTTGAAAGTAAAAACTAAGTCCTCAGGTGAAGAAGTAACAGGTTCAGAGCTAGACATGGTAATAAAAGTAACTAATTTTTTTTGTATTTTAAATATAGAGTGCAGGACAATAAAGCAAACTAGATAAAGTAAATGCAAGTAACTAATTTTTTTTGTGTTTTTGATATAGAGAGCAAGACAATAAATATAGCAAAACTAGCAACTAATTTTTTTTGTGTTTTGTTTAGGTGCAGCAAACAAAATAGTAAATAAAATAAAGCAAGACAAAAACAAAGTAAAGAGATTGAGAAGTGGAGACTCCCCTTGCAGCGTGTCTTGATCTCCCGGCAACGGCGCCGAGAAAATTATGCTTGATGGCGTGTAACTCACACGTTCGTTGGGAGACCCCAAGAGGAAGGTATGATGCGCACGGTAGCAAGTTTTCCCTCGAGAAAGAAACCAAGGTTTAATCGAACCGAGTAGGAGCCAAGAAGCACGTTGAAGGTTGATGGTCGCGAAATGTGATGCGGCGCAACACCGAGGATTCCGGCGCCAACTAGGAACCTGCACAACACAACCAAAGTACTTTGCCCCAACGAAACAGTGAAGTTGTCAATCTCACCGGCTTGCTGTAACAAAGGATTAAACGTATCGAGTGGAAGATGTTTGCAAAGAAAACAGTAAAACAAGTAGATTGTATGCTATGTAAAGAATAGGACCGGGGTCCACGAGTTCACTAGAGGTGTCTCTCCCATAAGATAAAGCATGTTGGGTGAACAAATTACGGTCGGGCAATTGACAAATAGAGAAAGGCATAACAATGCATATACATGACATGGTAAATATAGTGAGATTTAATTGGGCATTACGACAAAGTACATAGACCGCCATCCAAGCTGCATCTATGCCTAAAAAGTCCACCTTCGGGTTATCGTCCGAACCCCCTCCGAGTATTAAGTTGCAAAGCAACGGACAATTGCATTAAGTATGGTGCGTAATGTAATCAACAACTACATCCTTAGACATAGCATCAATGTTTTATCCCTAGTGGCAACGACACAACACAACCTTAGAACTTTACGTCCTCTGTCCCGGTGTAAATGCGAGGCATGAACCCACTATCGAGCATAAATACTCCCTCTTGGAGTTAAGAGTAAAAACTTGGCCAGAGCCTCTACTAGTAACGGAGAGCATGCAAGATCATAAACAACACATGAACAATAGATTGATAATCACCATAATCATAGTACTCACTATCCATCGGATCCCGACAAACACAACATATAGAATTACATATAGATGATCTTGATCATGTTAGGCAGCTCACAAGATCTAACAATGAAGCACAACAAGGAGAAGACGACCATCTAGCTACTGCTATGGACCCATGGTCCGGGGGTGAACTACTCACTCATCACTCCGGAGGCGACCATGGCGGTGTAGAGTCCTCCGGGAGATGAATCCCCTCTCCGGCGGGGTGCGGAGGCGATCTCCAGAATCCCCCGAGATGGGATTCGCGGCGGCGGCGTCTGCTGTAAGGTTTTCCGTATCGTGGCTCTCGGTGCCGGGGTTTTCGCGACGGAGGCTTTAAGTAGGCGGAAGGTCAACGCGAGGGGCCACACGAGGGGCCCGGGGGGCGGGGCCGCGCGGCCAAGCCCTAGGCCGCGCCGGCCACCCCCTGGCTGCCTCGTGGCCCCACTTCGTTAGGTCTTCGGTCTTCGGAAGCTTCGTGCAAAAATAGGACCACGGGCGAAAGTTTCGTCCAATTCCGAGAATATTTCTTTACTAGGATTTCGAAACCAAAAACAGCAGAAAACAGCAAGTGGCTCTTCGGCATCTTGTTAATAGGTTAGTTCCAGAAAATGCATAAATATGACATATAATGTGCATAAAACATGTAGGTATCATCAATAAAGTAGCATGGAACATAAGAAATTATCGATACGTTGGAGACGTATCAAGCCCGATGAAAGGTCTTCAGAGATTCGGAGTAAAGGGAAAGTTGAGCCCTAGATACATCGGACCTTTCAAGATACTGGGTCAGAATCGAGGTTTAACCTTTGACTTGGATCTACCGGGAAGGCTAGCTCAAGTTCACAATGTATTCCATGTGTCACAACTCAGAAAATGCTTAAAGACCCCAGATGAGCCAGTATCACATGTTGAGCTCGAGTTACAACCAGATCTGACTTACATCGAGAAACCAGCCAAGATTCTCGAGGAGAGCTGGAAACAACTCAGAAATAAAGCTATAAAGTACTGCAAGATACAATGGAAGCATCACCCCGAGAGGTAAGCCACACGGGAAAAAGAAGAAGACACGAGGAAAACATACCCCGAACTGTTCAGGTATTACAACCACAACTTCGGGACGAAGTTTTCTTTAAGGGGGAAAGGCTGTAATGTCCCAGGTTTAGAGACGATCGAGGGGTAGATTTTAGAAAGGGATGTGCATTGCATAGCAAATACTGGGGAAATTTCGCGCTTTTAAACAAAAACTGCATCGAAGGGGGGCAAGTTTCTCTCTCGACACCTTACAGGGTTAGGGTTTCGAGAGTGCGATAAACTTGCATCTCACCTAAATAGTTTAAGGTTTTGAGAAGAGAGGGGAGAGTTTGCATTACAAACTTAAGTTGCATGATTGAATTCTAAATTAAGAAGTATGATTAAATTTAAACCAAATGTGAATTTGAATTTCAAATTCAAACATAAAACAAGTATCTCATAATTGAATTGTAAGGAAATTCACTAAGTAAATAATTAAAATACAAATTATAAATAAGGCACATAATAAATAAAGCTCATTAGAGAAAACCTTGAGCTTTATTGATCATCACACAATTTACATTGTCTTTACAATATTTATAATTAAAATAAATAATAATACAACACATTACAAGAATTGCTTTGATAGAAGAAGAAAAGGAAAATTACAAGTAAACAAAATATATCCTAAACTACAATGTGATCTTTAACTTGGTGATCTTCATGTCCATTTGATCATCATCTTGAAATCTGCACACAAACACAAATAAAGCAAATCAAGTGTTATGCCAAGTGGCATAGCCACTTAGCAGAGTTAGCAAAGAATTCAAATAGAGTAGATATGCACCTGGATCAGCCGAGCTGATCCTCTCCAAGTCCTGGTACACCACACCAGGTTACACACACACGAGCAGCTCACACTGCATGTGTGCACGCTCAACACCAAGGCATTGGGTGTGCATGCATCACAGACACACACACACACCAGCAGTGAGTCACAAGCTGAGCCGGACCAAGGCTGTCGACCGAGAGAAGAAAGGGGCCGGACATATAAAAACCTCTCCAACAGTAAACCCTAACCATTGCATCGACAGCAGCCTCACAGGGTAAGTCTCAAGAACAGCAAGAACACAAGAACAACTAGAACAGAAGAACAGTCACTGCTGTTCCACTAGTTCCAGCCATACACAGAAATAGATCAAGCATCATCAGCTAGCCAGGAGGAGCAGGGCAAGCATAAATAGCATCCAGAAGCAAAACCTCTACACCAACCCCATTTCTAGGAGCTGGAGTGAGGTATACCTTTAGATCATGAGCAAGCAAAGTTTTGCTCATACAAATCCCTCATGTGCATGAGTCACAGAAACAAAGGAAGGGTAGAACCCTATTTGTGTCATCATCTGGCTGTAAAGCCATTTGGTGCAAGCAAATATGGGTAAAGACATTAGGAAATCATCCTATGGGAACAGCAGTTATGCAAATCAGTGCATAACTGAAGAAATCCAGCAAGAATGAAGTCACAGACCAGCCTAGCCCACACACTTAGCACCTACGGCTCCTGTGCCATCGGACATGATAGACTATCATGTGTCTATCTAGATTTATCAACACCAAAAGCAGCTGGCAACCAAAGATGGTCAGGCCAGTAAGCAATAATCCATCACAGCTAGCCACAGAGAAAGGGGGAGCTACCACGACGGCACCAAGTGGGCATGTCAAGGCCACCTCAACCCACGACCAACACTTCCGACCAGCACATCATCACCCAGAAGGGTTCAGAGTGGGCTAGGGTCCCCAACAATTGTTGGCATCCCTCTAGCCCAAGCTAATCCAATTAACATGATCATCGCTGTGACACAGTTCACATCATTTATCTGTTTAAACAATCCAAACTACACAGATAAATGAAATAGCCAAGATATATATGCACGAGTCTTGCGGATGATCCAAAGGATCATTGCAAGCATCCACCGATGCTTGAGCAAGCAACGGCACACACGAGCTAAGCCTCGTATGTAGCACAAACGACATCGGATGAGCACGAGTGAACCACGGTGAGGCACGGACAACATAAAGCATTTTCTACAAGCAAGCTGGTGATCATAGGACCACCGAAGCTTGCAAGAGCATGCTATAGTATGCTAAACCTCAATTATAGCACCAACACATGTCAGACAAGTGAATTAGCCACAGAACAGGAACAATGGCAAAGCAGATAATCATAAATTTGACATATAATTGTATGCAGAAGCACACCATCAAGGGATGGTGTTGTTTAGCCTACAGGCATGCTCAAGGGAGCATGTCTATGAATTGTAGCACACTAAATAGCACCCAAAGGCACTGGCTCTTGCAAAACTTGCAAGGATTGCACACTGCAATCAAGCCAGGGCAACATATATGAACACACTTGAGTAATTGGTAAGAATAGCATCAGGAACAGAAGCACAGATAAGCACAAGCACAAGCATGGATACAATGGCAGTGGCCATGGTAATAGCACCGCAGCAGTTGCATAGCAGGTAGAGCAGCAGTAGCTAGCATCCAGGACAACAACAAGAAGCCCAGCAGCATGCGCACAGCAACAGCAAGCATCGCAAACGCAAGCATAGCAACAGCAGCTAGTAGCGCAGTAGCAGCAGCATGAGATGGCCTCTCCATGAGGAGGAGTAGCCGCATCTCAAGCTAGGAGGGGAAGAAATAGAACACGAAGAAGAGAAAGAGGTGGCGCACTTACCGTGGTCGAGCAGAAAGGCACGGCCATGGCGGCCACGGCGGCATGATGACCCACAAGTATAGGGGGTGTATCGTAGTATCTTCGATAAGTAAGAATGTCGATCCCAACGAGGAGCAGAAGGTGTTGGCAGCAGTTTCGATGAAGGATTCACTGTAAATGCTCACAGACAAGTATTCGGGGGTTTTGATATTGCGGATAAATAAAGTACAAGTAAATAAAATGCGAGAGAAATAATTGCAGCGAGTGGCCCAATCCTTTTTAGCACAAAGGACAAGCCGGTTTGTTTACTTATAATGACCAAACGTTCTCGAGGACACACGGGGATTTTAGTCTAGTGCTTTCGCTACATACAGCTGATTAATCTTCATTGTTTTGATAAGTGTTGTGTGGGTGAACCTATGCTAATGCACCGCCCTTCCTAGGACTAATACATACTTGTGATTATACCCCTTGCAAGCATCCGCAACTACAAGAAAGTAATTAAGATAAATCTAACCACAACCTTAAACTCCGAGATCCTGCGATCCCTCCTGCATCGATATACTAACGGGGGCTTAGGTTTCTGTCACTCCGGCAACCCCGCAATTAGCAACCGAATACAAGATGCACTCCCCTAGGCCCATAAATGGTGAAGTGTCGTGTAGTCGACGTTCACACGACACCACTAGAAGAATGACACCACAACTTAAATATCATAACATTGAATATTACTCAACCATAATTCACTACTAGCATTTAGACTTCACCCATGTCCTCAAGAACTAAACGAACTACTCACGAGACATCATATGGAATACAATCAGAGGTGATATGATGATGAATAACAATCTGAACATAAACCTTGGTTCAATGGTTTCACTCAATAGCATCTACAACAAGTATAGAATAACACCGGGAGAGTTTCCCCTATCAAACAATCAAGATTTAACCCGAATTGCTACAGCGATGACGAGGTGCAGCGGTGGTGATGGCGGTGTAGATGGTGGAGATGGTGATGATGATGATGGAGATGATGTCCCGCTCGATGACGATGGCGATGGCGTCGATTTCCCCCTCCGGGGAGGAAGTTCCCCGGCGGATTCCCGCCCGCCGGAGAGCTCTTTCTCTCTCGGTGTTCTCCGCCCCGCGCAGGCGGCTGTAACCCTCCGTGAGGTCCTCTATCCGGCTTAGGTTTTCGGGACGAAGGAGTACGCGAAGAAAAGGAGGCGAAAAGGGTCGTGGGCCCCCGCGAGCATAGGGTGGCGCGGCCGAGCCTTGGGCCGCGCCGCCCTATGGTCCGGGCCCACGATGGCCCCTCTCTTCTTCCCCTTCGGCTCCCTCCGTCATCTGGAAAAATAGGAATTTACGTGAAATTCCCTTCCACAGTTGATCTTCCGAAATATTGCGTTACGACGGTGCTTTTTCCAGCAGAATCCTGGCTCCGGTGCTTGATCCTCCAATGATGATGAAACATGCAAAATAGATGAAATAACATAAGTATTGTGTCCCAATATGAAATATATCAATGAATAACAGCAAATTATGATACAAAATAGTGATGCAAATTGGACGTATCAACTCCCCCAAGCTTAGACCTCGCTTGTCCCCAAGCGAGCCGAGCTCGATAAACAAGACCACATGTTTATGGAGTGAAGAGTCGATAAATAAAATACGGACAAGAAGCATCATATTCATTCACACAAGACATTCTAGTAAACAACTTCCTTATATAACTCATCTCAAAATAAGTAAAGAGAAATCACAAGTAAAGGTGCATAAGAAATCATAATTGGTGATGGCAAACTTTGTTCTTGGTCAGAGAACTACTAACGGATTGTACTTTTAAGCAAAGCTTTCATATTAGATTTTATAGCTGAGCCTTCATATTTAAGCATGACAGTCTCTTCATAATCATTGATAACTTCAAAGTCATATTCATTCGGATAAAATTGGTACTAAACAAGAAAGTATAAAAGACATGATCAACTGAATCATAGCATAAATGATTGGTTCACAACAACTCAATTGCTTGCTTGAGATAGAGGGAAATAGGTTTACTGACTCAACATAAAAGTAAAAGACAGGTGATACGTCTCCAACGTATCGATAATTTCTTATGTTCCATGCTACTTTATTGATGATACCTACATGTTTTATGCACATTATATGTCATATTTATGCATTTTCTGGAACTAACCTATTAACAAGATGCCGAAGTGCCAGTTCCTGTTTTCTGCTGTTTTTGGTTTCAGAAATCCTAGTAACGAAATATTCTCGGAATTGGACAAAATCAACGCCCAGGTTCCTATTTTGCCCGGAAGCATCCAGAACACCCGAGAGCCGCGGAGGGGGCCCTGTGGGCCCGAGATGATAGGGTGGCGCGGCCAGGGCTGGGCCGCGCCACCCTATGGTGTGGTCGCCCCCTTGACCCTCCTGCGCCGCCTCTTCGCCTATTTAAAGCCCCTGCATCGAAAACCCTTACGGAAAAAGCCACGATACGCGAAACCTTCCAGAGCCGCCACCATCGCGAAGCCAAGATCTGGGGGACAGGAGTCTGCGTTCCGGCACCCTGCCGGAGCGGGGAAGTGCCCCGGAAGGCTTCTCCATCGACACCGCTGCCATCTCCACCGCCATCTTCATCACCGCTGCTGCTCCCATGAGGAGGAGTAGTTCTCCATCGAGGCTCGGGGCTGTACCGGTAGCTATGTGGTTAATCTCTCTCCTATGTACTTCAATACCATGATCTCATGAGCTGCTTTACATGATTGAGATCCATATGATGAGCTTTGTATCGCTACTAGTTGTGTGCTACTCATGTGATGTTATTAAAGTAGTCTATTCCTCCTGCATGGTGTAAAGGTGATTAGTGTGTGCACCGTGTGGTTCTTGTCGTAGGCTATGATCATGATCTCTTGTAGATCGTGGAGTTAATTGTCATTATGATAGTATTGATGTGATCTATTCCTCCTTCATAGTGTAATGTGGACAGGTGCGTGCGCTATGTTAGTTCTTGGTTTATTTTGCAATGATCTATTATGCTCTAAGGTTACTTAAACATGAATATCGAATGTTGTGGAGCTTGTTAACTCCGGCATTGAGGGTTCGTGTAATCCTACGCAACGAATGATGTTCATTATCAAACAAGAGTGTATGTAGCACATATGAGAAAGAGTTATTTATTATGCGATCAATGTTGAGAGTGTCCACTAGTGAAAGTATGATCCCTAGGCCTTGTTCCTAAATACTGCTATCACTGCTTGTTACTGTTTTACTGAATTACTACTGCTGCGTTACTACTGCATGTTTACTTCCTACAATATTACTACCATCAACTGCACGCCAGCAAGCTATTTTCTGGCGCCGTACTACTGCTCATACTTATTCATACCACCTGTATTTCACTATCTCTTCGCCGAACTAGTGCACCTATTAGGTGTGTTGGGGACACAAGAGACTTCTTGCTTTGTGGTTGCAGGGGTTGCATGAGAGGGATATCTTTGACCTCTTCCTCCCCGAGTTCGATAAACCTTGGGTGATCCACTTAAGGGAAACTTGCTGCTGTTCTACAAACCTCTGCTCTTGGAGGCCCAACACTGTCTACAAGAATAGAAGCACCCGTAGACATCAAGCACTTTTCTGGCGCCGTTGCCGGGGAGGAAAGGTAAAAGGCACTCATACTCCGGTTCCAGGTAACAGTACTTTTCAGCGCCATTGTGTGTGTACTCGAAGCTATTTCCTTTAGACTACTGCAATTGCGACATTTGGTTTCTTGTTTACACTAGTTAGGCATAATGGACAACAATGACCTTTTTATTCTATTTCCTGATTTAAGACATGGATGGTTTGATGCGAAAATTAAAAAACCCATGGAACATATTAATATGAATGCTTTGAACACCATTGTTGTTAATGATATGGAAAATTCTAAGCTTGGGGAAGCTGGCTTTGATGAGCATGATATTTTTAGTCCCCCAAGCATTGAGGAGAAAATTTACTTTGATGATACTTTGCCTCCCATTTGTGATGATTATAATGATAGTAGTCTTTTGTTACCACCTGTTATGGAGGATAAATTTGATTATGATTACAATATACCTCCTATGTTTGATAGCTACTTTGTTGAATTTGCTCCCACTACAACTAATAAAATTGATTATGCCTATGTGGGGAGTAATAATTTTATGCATGAGACTCATGATAAGAATGCTTTATGTGATAGTTATATTGTTGAGTTTGCTCATGATGCTACTGAAAGTTATTATGAGAGAGGAAAATATGGTTGTAAAAAATTTCATGTTACTAAAACACCTCTCTATGTGCTGAAATTTTTGAAGCTACACTTGTTTTATCTTCCTATGCTTGTTACTTTGCTCTTCATGAACTTGTTTATTTACAAGATTTCTATGCATAGGAAGCATGTTAGACTTAAATGTGTTTTGAATTTGCCTTTTGATGTTCTCTTTTGCTTCAACTTCTATTTCTTGCGAGTGCATCATTAAAACTGCTGAGCCCATCTTAATGGCTATAAAGAAAGAACTTCTTGGGAGATAACCCATGTGTTATTTTGCTACAGTACTTTGTTTTATATTTGTGTCTTGGAAGTTGTTTACTACTGTAGCAACCTCTCCTTATCATGTTTTAGTGCCAAGTAAAGTTTCTATGTCAAAGTTGATGTTATATTTGGGATCACTGCGCAGAAACAGCATTGCTGTCTGTCACGAATCTGGGCACAGTTCTCTGTAGAAAATTCGAAAAAATCTGCCAATTTACGAGCGTGATCCTCAGATATGTACGCAACTTTCATTAGTTTTGAGTTTTTCCATTTGAGCAAGTCTGGTTCCAGATTTAAATTCGTCTTTACGGACTGTTCTGTTTTTGACAGATTCTGCCTTTTATTTCGCATTGCCTCTTTTGCTATGTTGGATTTATTTCTTTGATCCACTAATGTCCAGTAGCTTTATGCAATGTCCAGAAGTGAAAATAATGTTTGTGTCACCTCTGAACATGTGAATTTTTGATTATGCACTAACCCTCTAATGAGTTTGCTTGAAGTTTGGTGTGAAGGAAGTTTTCAAGGGTCAATAGAAGAGGGTGATATAATGTGATCGAGAAGAGTGAAAGGTCTAAGCTTGGGGATGCCCCGGTGGTTCATCCCTGCATATTTTAAGAAGACTCAAGCATCTAAGCTTGGGGATGCCCAAGGCATCCCCTTCTTCATCGACAACTTATCAGGTTTCTTCTAGTGAAACTATATTTTTATTCGGTCACATCTTATGTACTTTACTTGGAGCGTCTGTGTGCTTTTATTTTTGTTTTGTTATCTTAGTTCCCTGAATAAGTTCATCCTTGTGTGGGAGAGAGACACGCTCCGCTGGTTCGTATGAACACATGTGTTCTTAGCTCATAATATTCATGGCGAAGTTCCCTCTTCGTTAAATTGTTATATGGTTGGAATTGGAAAATGCTAGATGTAGTAATTCTAAAATGTCTTGGATAATGTGATACTTGGCAATTGTTGTGCTCATGTTTAAGCTCTTGCATCATATACTTTGCACCAATTAGTGAAGAAATACATAGAGCATGCTAAAATTTGGTTTGCATAATTGGTTTCTCTAAGGTCTAGATAATTTCTAGTATTGAGTTTTGAACAACAAGGAAGACGGTGTAAAGTCTTATAATGTTTACAATATGTCTTTTATGTGAGTTTTGCTGCACCGGTTCATCCTTGTGTTTGTTTCAAATAACCTTGCTAGCCTAAGCCTTGTATCGAGAGGGAATACTTCTCATGCATCCAAAATCCTTGAGCCAACCACTATGCCATTTGTGTCCACCATACCTACCTACTACATGGTATTTCTCCGCCATTCCAAAGTAAATTGCTTGAGTGCTACCTTTAAAATTCCATCATTCATCTTTGCAATATATAGCTCATGGGACAAAATAGCCTTAAAAACTATCGTAGTATTGAATATGTACTTATGCACTTTATCTTTTATTAAGTTGCTTGTTGTGCGATAACCATGCTTACGGGGAACGCCATCAACTATTGTTGAATATCATGTGAGTTGCTATGCATGTCCGTCTTGTACGAAGGATCTATCACCTTAGTGGTTGGAGCATGCAAAATTGTTAGAGAAGAACATTGGGCCGCTAACTAAAGCCATGAATCATGGTGGAAGTTTCAGTTTGGACATATATCCTCAATCTCATATGAGAATAATAATCATTGCTACATGCTTATGCATTTAAGAGGAGTCCATTATCCGTTGTCCATGTTGTCCCGGTATGGATGTCTAAGTTGAGAATAATCAAAAGCGAGAAATCCAAAATGCGAGCATTCTCCTTAGACCTTTGTACGAGCGGCATGGAGGTACCCCTTTGTGACACTTGGTTGAAACATGGCATGCAAAGATCCGGTAGTCCAAGCTAAGTAGGACGAGGTGCGGGCACTATTAGTATACTATGCATGAGGCTTGCAACTTGTAAGATATAATTTACATAACTCATATGCTTTATTACTACCGTTGACAAAATTGTTTCATGTTTTCAAAATAAAAGCTCTAGCACAAATACAGCAATCGATGCTTTCCTCTTTGAAGGACCTTTCTTTTACTTTTATTTGTTGAGTCAGTTTACCTATCTCCCTCCACCTTAAGAATCAAACACTAGTGTGAACTGTGCATTGATTCCTACATACTTGCATATTGCACTTGTTATATTGCTCTATGTTGACAATTATCCATGAGATATACATGTTACAAGTTGAAAGCAACCGCTGAAACTTAATCTTCCATTGTGTTGCTTCAATACCTCTACTTTGAATTATTGCTTTATGAGTTAACTCTTATGCAAGACTTATTGATGCTTGTCTTGAAGTACTATTCATGAAAAGTCTTTGCTTTATGATTCAGTTGTTTACTCATGTCATTTACCATTGTTTTGATCGCTGCATTCATTACATATGTTTACAAATAGTATGATCAAGATTATGATAGCATGTCACTTCAGAAATTATCTTTGTTATCGTTTTACCTGCTCGGGACGAGCAGAACTAAGCTTGGGGATGCTGATACGTCTCCAACGTATCGATAATTTCTTATGTTCCATGCTACTTTATTGATGATACCTACATGTTTTATGCACATTATATGTCATATTTATGCATTTTACGGAACTAACCTATTAACAAGATGCCGAAGTGCCAGTTCCTGTTTTCTGCTGTTTTTGGTTTCAGAAATCCTAGTAACGAAATATTCTCGGAATTGGACAAAATCAACGCCCAGGTTCCTATTTTGCCCGGAAGCATCGAGAACACCCGAGAGCCGCCAGAGGGGGGCCCTGTGGGCCCCAGATGATAGGGTGGCGCGGCCAGGGCTGGGCCCGCGCCACCCTATGGTGTGGTTGCCCCTTCGCCCCTCCTGCGCCGCCTCTTCGCCTATTTAAAGCCCCTGCATCGAAAACCCTTACGGAAAAAGCCACGATACGCGAAACCTTCCAGAGCCGCCACCATCGCGAAGCCAAGATCTGGGGGACAGGAGTCTCTGTTCCGGCACCCTGCCGGAGCGGGGAAGTGCCCCCGGAAGGCTTCTCCATCGACACCGCTGCCATCTCCACCGCCATCTTCATCACCGCTGCTGCTCCCATGAGGAGGGAGTAGTTCTCCATCGAGGCTCGGGGCTGTACCGGTAGCTATGTGGTTAATCTCTCTCCTATGTACTTCAATACCATGATCTCATGAGCTGCTTTACATGATTGAGATCCATATGATGAGCTTTGTATCGCTACTAGTTGTGTGCTACTCATGTGATGTTATTAAAGTAGTCTATTCCTCCTGCATGGTGTAAAGGTGATTAGTGTGTGCACCGTGTGGTTCTTGTCGTAGGCTATGATCATGATCTCTTGTAGATCGTGGAGTTAATTGTCATTATGATAGTATTGATGTGATCTATTCCTCCTTCATAGTGTAATGTGGACAGTGCGTGCGCTATGTTAGTTCTTGGTTTATTTTGCAATGATCTATTATGCTCTAAGGTTACTTAAACATGAATATCGAATGTTGTGGAGCTTGTTAACTCCGGCATTGAGGGTTCGTGTAATCCTACGCAACGAATGATGTTCATTATCAAACAAGAGTGTATGTAGCACATATGAGAAAGAGTTATTTATTATGCGATCAATGTTGAGAGTGTCCACTAGTGAAAGTATGATCCCTAGGCCTTGTTCCTAAATACTGCTATCACTGCTTGTTACTGTTTTACTGAATTACTACTGCTGCGTTACTACTGCATGTTTACTTCCTACAATATTACTACCATCAACTGCACGCCAGCAAGCTATTTTCTGGCGCCGTACTACTGCTCATACTTATTCATACCACCTGTATTTCACTATCTCTTCGCCGAACTAGTGCACCTATTAGGTGTGTTGGGGACACAAGAGACTTCTTGCTTTGTGGTTGCGGGGTTGCATGAGAGGGATATCTTTGACCTCTTCCTCCCTGAGTTCGATAAACCTTGGGTGATCCACTTAAGGGAAACTTGCTGCTGTTCTACAAACCTCTGCTCTTGGAGGCCCAACACTGTCTACAAGAATAGAAGCACCCGTAGACATCAACAGGCCCTTCGCAGAGGGAAGCAGGGATTAAATCATGTGCTAGAGCTTTTCAAGTTTTGAAGTCATATAAAGAGAATAAAAGTAAGATTTTGAGCGGTGTTTGTTGTTGTCAACGAATGGTAGCGGGCACTCTAACCCCCTTGCCAAACGAACCTTCAAAGAGCGGCTCCCATTATATTTTATTTTTGGGTGGCACTCCTTCCAACCTTTCTTTCACAAACCATGGCTAACCGAATCCTCGGGTGCCTGCCAACAATCTCATATCATGAAGGAGTGCCTTTTTATTTTAGTTTTATTATGTTGACACTCCTCCCCACCTTTGCTTTCTCAAGCCATGGCTAACCGAATCCTTCGGGTGCCGTCCAACAATCACAAACCATGGAGGAGTGTCTATTTTGATTAATTAATTTGGGACTGGGAATCCCGTTGCCAGCTCTTATTGCAAAGTTATTGGATAAGCGGATGTGCCGCTAGTCCATTGGTGAAAGTCCGCCCAACAAGATTGAAAGATGAAACACCACATACCTCCTCATGAGCTATAAAACATTGACACAAATAAAGAGTAGTATAGTTTGAATAATTTAAAGGTAGCACATGAAGTATTTACTTGGAATGGCGGAAAATACCATGTAGTAGGTAGGTATGGTGGACACAAATGGCATAGGTTTGGTCTAAGGTTATGGATGTATGAGAAGCATTCCCTCTCGATACAGGTCTTTGGCTAGCAAGGTTTGATAGCAAGCATAAAGGTTGAAGGAAACAAACAAATATACATATGATAGAAACAATCATGCATCTTTCTCATAAGCACAAGCAATTTTAACCTCAGAATACTAAGCATAGAGATAATAGTAATATATCTAATTGTATTTCTCCCTTTTAATTAAACATCAGGGTGTTGTTGCTATTGACCAATGCTAAGTTTGCCAAAACCAAATAGATTTACTTGATGCTCCCAAAGTGATATCAATACTCATGTCAAGAGTAATCATATAATGAAGATTGCAAACTAAAATAAGGTGTGCAAAAAGTAAATGATAAGACTTCCCATTAATATTCCATAACGATAACTCACACCAACGGATACATAGATAACTAACTAAGAGAGATACTTCCACATTGCATACTATTCCATATGATAACTTCCCTACTCATGATATGACACTACTTGATAGTAAAAGATAAAGGTGGTGGTGATGTGATACCGCGGCACTCCCCCAAGCTTGGAACAAACCAAGGGGATGCCAATACCGATGATGAATTACTCCTTCGGTGATGATGGTGAATCTTTGTCGTCATCAGACTTCCATGGAAGAGGCCCTCCATCAACAAAAGACATCTTGGTCTCCGGGAACCCGAAACTAGCAGCATGACTTATGCGCTTGAATCTGTTTTCATACTCACGCGTTTTGGTTATGAACATCATAGAGTTGAGCTTGGAGTTTGTTGGTGGTGTCGTGAAGTGAGAAGATATCGTCCCACAGCTTTGCAGTCTCCTTCTTGTGCCCATCAATGAGTTCAGACACAATCTTGTGAAAGATATCCACTTCACGCTCAGCCATCTTCTTGTAGATGAAAACCTCTTGTTCCAGTTTCTCCATCCTGTCTTCCAAACTCCCTTCTCCCTTAGGACCCTGGACATCTTTGATCTGCAACTGTCCATCCACGAGCTGCAACTCTTTGGGGTGCATCTTCAGCTCGTTCATGTACGGGTTGACGACGTCCTCAAAGAAGCTGTCCTTCTGAGTTCCCGACGAGGACATGGTGGATCTAGATCCGAAGCAAATCCTGGCAGAAAACAGCTCGAAACAAAACACGACGAGAAAACGATATTACGGACCTCCAGGGGTCCGGGGAATTATATAGCAAATATTTTTACGACAAAAGGAAGATTCCAGGTCGAAAACGAGTCGGAAAGGGGCAACGAGGCGGCCAGACCATAGGTCGGCGCGGCCAGGGTGGGGCCCGGGCCGGCCTATGGTGGCACGCCCTCGTGCGTCTTTTCCACTCCGTTTCGATTCCGCAATTTTTCATATTTTCTAAAAACAGCAGAAATAATGTTCGTGAAAGGTAAACGCGGACTTTTTATTACTCGTACTGTTACCTATTCAAAGTCCGGTTCCGGCGGATCGTCAATTTGTCCTTTGATGAAGGCCTCCGGTGTTTCCACTTGAATAATATCAACATCAACATTATAAGAATCACCCGAGATATAATGCTTGAGTCTTTGTCCATTCACCACTTGTGTGGCATTGCCTTGGAGAGAGCTAATTTTAATTGCTCCTGAACGATACACCTCCTCAACAACATATGGTCCTTCCCACTTTGAGAGTAATTTCCACGCAAAGAATCTGAGACGAGACCGATACAATAGAACTTGATCTCCAACATTAAATTCTCTTTTAATGATCCTTCTATCATGCCACTTCTTAACTTTTTCTTTAAAGAGTTTAGCATTTTCATAAGCTTCATTTCTCCATTCATCTAGAGAACTTAATTGCAACAACCTCTTATTACCGGCTAATTTAGGGTCTTTATTTAATTCTCTAACAGCCCAATAAGCTTTGTGCTCTAGTTCTAGAGGTAAATGACAAGCTTTTCCATAAACCATTTTATAAGGTGACATTCCCATAGGATTTTTATAAGCGAGTTCTATAAGCCCATAGTGCTTCTTTCAATTTGCTAGGCCAGTTCTTTCTAGATTTATTAACGAGTCTTACCTAAGATACCTTTAATCTCTCTATTTGATAACTCTACTTGACCACTAGTTTGAGGGTGATAAGCGAAGCAATTCTATGATTAATACCATACTTAGCAAGAGTTTTTCTAAAACCTCCATGAATAAAATGAGAACCTCCATCGGTCATAATATATCTAGGTACTCCAAATCTAGGAAATATAATATCTACAAGCATTTTTATAGAGGTCTCACCATCAGCACTTTTTGTAGGTATAGCTTCTACCCATTTAGTAACATAATCAACAACGACAAGTATATGAGTGTTACCGTCTGAAGAAGGGAAAGGACCCATGAAGTCGAATCCCCAACAATCGAATGGTTCAATAACAAGAGTATAATTCATAGGCATCTCATTGCGTCCGGAGATATTACCAACTCTTTGACATTCATCACAAGATAAAATAAATTTCCTTGCATCTTTGAAGAGTGTTGGCCAATAAAAACTCGATCTGTAGAACCTTCGCGCGGTTCTATCTCCAGCGTGATGTCCTCCATAAACACTTCCATGACATTTATTCAATATCTCCTGTTGTTCATATTCAGGAACACATCTTCGCATAATACCATCCACTCCTTCTTTATATAAGTGTGGGTCATCCCAAAAATAATGCCTCAAGTCATAAAAGAATTTCCTCCTTTGCTGAGCTGAAAAGGTTGGAGGCAAATACTTCGAAACAATAAAGTTAGCATAATCCGCATACCAAGGGCTCTCTCGCGAGCTCACCTTTATTACAGCCAATTGTTCATTTGGAAAACTATCATTAACAGGAACAGGATCATAAGCAATATTTTCCAATCTAGACAAATTATCAGCAACAGGATTATCAGCACCTTTCCTATCTATGATGTGTAAATCAAATTCTTGCAACAGAAGTACCCATCTAATAAGCCTTGGCTTAGCATCCTTTTTTGTCATAAGGTATCTAATTGCAGCATGATCAGTATGAATTGTAACTTTCGAATCAACAATATAGGGTCTAAACTTATCACAAGCAAAGACTACAGCTAACAATTCCTTTTCAGTTGTAGCAAAATTTCTTTGAGCAGCATCAAGAGTCTTACTAGCATAATGAATAACATTTAATTTTTTATCTACCCGCTGTCCAAGAACAGCGCCTACAGCAAAATCACTAGCATCACACATAATTTCAAAAGGCAAATTCCAGTCAGGAGGTTCGACTATAGGAGCAGTTGTTAAGGCTTTCTTTAGAGTTTCAAAGGCTTCCTTACAATCATCATCAAAAACAAAAGGTACATCTTTTTGAAGAAGATTAGTAAGCGGCTTTGAAATTTTAGAGAAATCTTTAATAAATCTCCTATAAAACCCAGCATGACCAAGAACACTACGAATACCTTTAACGTCCCTCGGATAGGGCATCTTCTCAATTGCTTCAACTTTAGCTCTATCAACTTCAATACCTCTCTCAGAAATTTTATGTCCCAATACAATTCCTTCATTAACCATAAAGTGACATTTCTCCCAATTAAGAACAAGGTTAGTTTCTTCACATCTCTGCAAAACTTTATCGAGGTTTCGCAGGCAATTATCAAAAGAATTCCCATAGACAGAAAAATCATCCATGAACACCTCTACAATACTTTCGCAAAAACCATGAAAAATAGCAGACATGCATCTTTGAAAAGTAGCGGGAGCATTACATAAACCAAAAGGCATACGCCTATAAGCATAAGTTCCATAAGGACAAGTAAAAGTGGTTTTCTCTTGATCTTTAGCTTTAACAGCAATTTGTGAAAACCCAGAATAACCATCAAGAAAGCAAAAATGAGTATTTTTAGACAACCTCTCTAACATTTGATCAATAAAGGGTAAAGGGTAATGATCTTTCTTGGTAACTTTATTAACTTTTCGAAAATCAATGCACATTCTATAACCTACAACTATTCTTTGAGGAATAAGCTCATCATTATCATTAGGCACAACAGTCATTCCTCCTTTCTTAGGAACACAATGAACAGGACTAACCCATCTACTATCGAGCAATAGGATATATAATACCAGCTTCAAGGAGTTTTAATACCTCGTTTCTTACCACTTCCTTCATCTTCGGAATTAGACGACGTTGATGTTCAACAACGAGCTTTGCGTCTTCTTCCATATTAATAGCATGTTGGCAAATAGAAGGAGAAATCCCTTTCAAATCATCAAGAGTATAGCCAATAGCTCCTCGGTGTTTCTTCAATATTTCCAATAACCTTTCTTCCTCAATCTCCGAAAGCTTAGAACTAATAATAACAGGATATATTTTCTTATCATCAATATGAGCATATTTAAGATTATCAGGTAAAGGCTTTAAATCAAAAACAGGATCTTCCTTCGGTGGCGGTGTTGTACCCAAATCTTCCACCGGTAAATCATGCTTGAGAATAGGTTGGCGACGAAAAATTTCCTCAAGCTCATCTCTTTCTTTCCTAAAAGCTTCACTTTCACTATTCTCCAAATGTTGCTGCAAAGGATTATTAGGAACAAGAACAATAGATGCACACTTGCTCCATTTTAAAATCATTACTAGGCAAATCAGCTTTATAAGGAGTTTTGGTAAATTTAGAAAAGTTAAATTCATAAGGTTCACCGAAGCAAATCTAGTCAAAATTTTCTCTTTCTTACAATCTATAATAGCTCCACAAGTATTTAGAAAAGGTCTACCAAAAATGATAGGACAATGATCACTAGCGAGCAGAACCAAGTACCAAAAAGTCAGCAGGATATTTAATCTTACCACATAGAACTTCCACATCTCGAACAATACCAATTGGAGAAATAGTTTCTCTATTAGCCGAGATGAATAACCACATCAATATCTTCAAGTTCACAAGAACCAATTTCGTGCATAATCTCCGTGTAAAGTTCATAAGGAATAGCACTAACACTTGCACCAATATCACATAAACCATAATAGCAATGATCACCAATTCTAACGAGATAGCATAGGAACACTAACTTGTTTGGATTTATTAGGATGTGAAACAATATTAGAAGCATCTTCACAGTAAAATAATATGACCATCCTCCACATTTTCAGTCACAAGATCTTTAACTATTGCAACAGCAGGTTCAATTTTAATTTGTTCTTCAGGTTCTCTAGGTTTCTTTTCACTTTTATTGACTGCACTAGATATGACAGAGTACTCCTTCATTTTAGCAGGGAAAGGAGTTTTTTCGATATAAGCTTCAGGAATAACATTATCAGCAGTTTCAACCACTACACATTTGTTTACGGATGAATCAATTTTATCTTTATACGGTTCATGATACTTATCAAAATTCTTCTTAGGCAGTTCATAATGAGAGGCAAAAGCTCTATAAAGATTTGCAACAACTTGGGAATCAAGACCATATGTAGCACTCATATTACGAAATTTATCGAGTATCCATAAAAGCTTCAATGCATTTATAATCATAAATTATACCCGATTCTCTATCTTTGTCGTTCTCCCATCCTTCAGTATTTTCTTGGATCCGATCAAGAAGGTCCCTTTTAAACTCTTCATTCTTGCGTGTAAATGATCCAGAACAGGAAGTATCCAGCAAGGTCTTGTCTTGAAAAGAAAGTTTTGCATAGAAATTATCAATAATAACATTACCAGGAAGCTCATGAATGGGGCATTTGAGCATTAAAGACTTCAATCTCCCCCAAGCTTGGGCAATACTCTCTCCATCATGAGGCCAGAAATTATATATGCGGTTCCGATCTTTGTGAATTTCACTTGGAGGATAAAATTTGGAATAGAATAAAGGCACAATGTCCTCCCAATCAATAGAATCACCATTCTTCGGTAATTTATACCGGTGCGCCGCTTTACCAGACAGCGATATAGTGAATAGTTTCTTCCTAACTTCATTCATAGAAATACCTGCACATTTGAATAACCCGCATAATTCATGCAAAAACAGTAAATGATCACCGGGATGGACAGTTCCATCCCCTTCATAGCGGTTATCCATAACACGTTCAATAATTTTCATAGGTATTTTATATGGTACTACTTCCTCACCTGGCGCTTCATCCACTACCGTTGCAGTAGTAGTAGATTTCCCAAATAGAAATTGAAGAGAAGATCTCTCCATATTGATTTATAGCAGCGAGCAGAAATAAAATCAGCACAAACGAGTAAATTTCCTTACCAATTCCACTTACCAATAGCGCTTCACTCCCGGCAACGGCGCCGGAAAATAGTCTTGATGACCCACAAGTATAGGGGGTGTATCGTAGTATCTTCGATAAGTAAGAATGTCGATCCCAACGAGGAGCGAAGGTGTTGGCAGCGGTTTCGATGAAGGATTCACCGTAAATGCTCACGAGACAAGTATTCGGGGGTTTTGATATTGCGGATAAATAAAGTACAAGTAAATAAAATGCGAGAGAAATAATTGCAGCGAGTGGCCCAATCCTTTTTAGCACAAAGGACAAGCCGGTTTGTTTACTTATAATGACCAAACGTTCCTGAGGACACACGGGGATTTTAGTCTAGTGTTTTCGCTACATACAGCTGATTAATCTTCATTGTTTTGATAAGTGTTGTGTGGGTGAACCTATGCTAATGCACCGCCCTTCCTAGGACTAATACATACTTGTGATTATACCCCTTGCAAGCATCCGCAACTACAAGAAAGTAATTAAGATAAATCTAACCACGGCCTTAAACTACGAGATCCTGCGATCCCTCCTGCATCGATATACTAACGGGGCTTAGGTTTCGTCACTCCGGCAACCCCGCAATTAGCAACCGAATACAAGATGCACTCCCCTAGGCCCATAAATGGTGAAGTGTCGTGTAGTCGACGTTCACACGACACCACTAGAAGAATGACACCACAACTTAAATATCATAACATTGAATATTACTCAACCATAATTCACTACTAGCATTTAGACTTCACCCATGTCCTCAAGAACTAAACGAACTACTCACGAGACATCATATGGAATACAATCAGAGGTGATATGATGATGAATAACAATCTGAACATAAACCTTGGTTCAATGGTTTCACTCAATAGCATCTACAACAAGTATAGAATAACACCGGGAGAGTTTCCCCTATCAAACAATCAAGATTTAACCCGAATTGCTACAGCGATGACGAGGTGCAGCGGTGGTGATGGCGGTGTAGATGGTGGAGATGGTGATGATGATGATGGAGATGATGTCCCGCTCGATGACGATGGCGATGGCGTCGATTTCCCCCTCCGGGAGGGAAGTTCCCCGGCGGATTCCTGCCCGCCGGAGAGCTCTTTTCTCTCTGGTGTTCTCCGCCCCGCAGAGGCGGCTGTAACCCTCCGTGAGGTCCTCTATCTGGCTTAGGTTTTCGGGACGAAGGAGTACGCGAAGAAAAGGAGGCGAAAAGGGTCGTGGGCCCCCCAGGCATAGGGTGGCGCGGCCGGGCCTTGGGCCGCGCCGCCCTATGGTCTCGGGCCCACGATGGCCCCTCTCTTCTTCCCCTTCCGGCTCCCTCCGTCATCCGGAAAAATAGGAATTTACGTGAAATTCCCTTCCACGGTTGATCTTCCGAAATATTGCGTTCGACGGTGCTTTTTCCAGCGGAATCCTGGCTCCGGTGCTTGATCCTCCAATGATGATGAAACATGCAAAATAGATGAAATAACATAAGTATTGTGTCCCAATATGAAATATATCAATGAATAACAGCAAATTATGATACAAAATAGTGATGCAAATTGGACGTATCACGGCACACGCCAGAGCGTGGCGGCACCAAGCCAAGCCTGGCCATGGCGGCACCACGGCACCACCCGCACCACGGCGGCGAAGCCAGGGCGGAGTCCAAGCACCAGGAGCGCCAGGAACGGCGGGATCGAGCGGATCCCGTAACCCTAGCACCGAGAGGGGTCGAGGCCGAGAGCAGCAGGTCGCCCGCGTCAGATCGACGCGGATAGGAGTGACCGCCGTCGTGGGGTGCGTCGATTGCGCACCATGGCGGGGGCCAAGTCCGGCGGAGCTCGCCGGAATCAAGCGGCGACGGCGGAGGCGACGCGGGTCGCCAGAGCGGGTTAGGGTTAGGGTTCGGACACGCGAGCGAGTGAGAGAGAGAAGAGTGGGGCTGGTCGAGCCAGACCGGTCCGGTCGGTTCGACCTAACCCACTGGGTTGCACCGACAGGTGGGCCCAGGGGTAATTGTGTCTTTACACCATTAAACAAAAATGCTGAAACTTTAAAAATTCATAGAAACTTAATTATAGCTCTAAAAAAATAATTAAAAATATGAAAATAGATCAGCATAAAATTCCCTACCTGAATAAAATATCAAAGGGAATTTTTAAAGACAATCAAGGATATGTCTTAATTTGATGATTTAAATAATCATTTAAACCACACATATTATTTTCAATAATGAAAATAAGTCCATTAATACCTTTGGACTATAAAAACACCTTGACAACATTTCAAGGTTGTATTTTAACCTAAACAGAGTATCTCTAAATTGTTCTTAGTATGAACCTTCTAAATAAAATAATAAAACAATGGAAAAAGGGGGAAACAACCCTAAAAGCTGAATCATGCATAATTGCTTCTTTAACCATTGCCCTTATCGGACAATGATGCTATTTTTCAGCAGCAGAGGACAAGGGTCAGTCCACACCATCCAACTGCAACACTTTGCAGTGTTCAGGCAAGTTCATCACTTGCTCATGTCATTTGAGTATTTTTACCAAATTACTTGCAAAATACTATGTTTATCACTGTTGCATAAAAAAACAAAACCACTATTTTCATAACTATGAATATGACTAAGTGGTGGGCAATGGAACCATGGATTGTGTTGATATGGTGGAGGTTCCATTGCAAGGGTTTATATCCATCTAGGATTAAACAACAAATGTCGTCCAGTGATTCTTGTGCCGTAATACCCGTGTTAACCATAAGATCCGGAATGGGACGGAGTAGTCAAAAGTGTTTCCACCTCTCGTTCATCAACGGATGCGCTTTACCGTAGACACTTGTATCCGTCGGGGCAAGCGGTTGGCTGGGGAAGCCTTAAGTCCCCACGGCATAGTACGCGTAGACACTTGTCGCTCGAAGAACAAGCGATAGGTGCGGGAAGCCTTAAGTTCCCCACGGTATTGCGGTCTATGATGGGTTGCGGCTACCGGCGTAGGAGTGTATGGTAGAGCCCAGCACCGATGTCGTGGTCGGGGTCCACCTTGAAATCTACGAGGAATAATGGGACCGGCGTGGACCCGGGGTCGGGGCATGCAACAACGGGTGGGTGTTCGAGGTAGCGGAGGAACATGATTGACTAGGACCTTATACCGGGCCTCACACCAAAGGAAGTGTGGACGGGAAAGCTGCCGGTTGGCACCAAGGTTAAGATCTCTTATGGGTAAAGAAACACACCTCTGCAGAGTGTAACGAATTGTGACCAGTCACTCCTTGTTCCGGGATTTGGAACTGCGAACGCTGCCGGAAAGGAACTCCATGAAGTTCTAGTCAACCGGTGAAGGCTGACGGACATAGTTCTTCTGAATAAAAGTAACCTTTTGAAGAAATGGTTATCAAAACCTGCATGGTATCAGACTTTCTGGTCTGGTACCATAGTTAGTGCATTAAACACCTCTTTCCTAATATGAACTTGTTGAGTACGCTCATACTCATACCACTCTTTAATCCCCTGCTTAGACTGTCTGAACCATCTGGAGGAGGACAACGACAACCCTGAAGGAGCAGACATCATCGGCTATGAGGAACCAGACCTCTCTGGAGGTATTGAAGGCGTAGACTACCTCATAGTCTACGGAACCGGGGAGGCTTCAGGAGGAGACCAAGCCTAGAAGTAGTAGTTGTTGTTGTAGCCGAGCAGCACGAACTCTTAATACTTAGCTGCTCGTGAGAATAAATGTTAAGTCTCGTGAAACTTCTATATTGTAAGCTAAGTTGGGTTCGCCTCGAACCCAGGAGTAAACCTCTTAGGACCCAAGAGGAGCTCCAAGATGATATGTATATATGGTTTGTAATAATGTATGAATGAGTTATGGACCTGCTATGTTCTGTTGTACTACTCTGAGGGATGTAATATTTGCGGATTGGTACTTCGCGAATGTTATATCAACGACTGGCATACTACAACATGCAGTGGTATGCTGGGTCACCACACAGCGGCAGAGGGGAGTAGGGTTTGGAAACCGAACTCCCCTCCGCGGCCCGTTTTAATACGGGGCGGCCGTCGAGTTTCCCGGGCCTTTAAACTAAGTTTACGGGCAAGACCGCGAGTTTGGGCTCCGTTCTGGACCTCTTTCGGCCCGAACATGTAAACTCCCCGGAAAAATACGGTTCCGGCTCGTTTTTCGGTTACTACCATGACATGGCGTGGCCCAAACCGCCATGGCGGAACCGCCCAAATCTGGAACGGCCGCCACCTACACACGTACGCAGCCCCACACGTCCATGCACCGGCAAAACGCTGAGAAAGCTCCGATCGCACCCGGCTTAATCTGTTTAGGTAATAATATCTCCGCTCCACCACAATAAAAGATGAAATAAAACTGAAGAGAGTGAAGGCCTCAACCTCCAGGCTATGCCAAATTGGAGGCCCTCCAGATCCAGCGTGGTTGGCTCCCGCTGCTGCGACCCAAGTGGCCATGTCCCCGGCGTCGCTGCAGTTGACCATGGCTGGAAGCTTCGTGAGCTCGGTGGAGATGGAGCTGGACCGGATCGCTTTCTACAGTTTAGATCTGAGGTCCTTTGTGCCAAATGCCAGGGCTTAGTTGTAATTTTCTTTCTTTCTGGAGTCCTGAGTGTAAGTTGTAACTTCACCGATCGATATTAATGCACCATCTTGGTCCTTCGGGACCATTCCCCGTTCAAAAAAAAAAAAGAGAGTGAAGGCCCACCATTTAGACCAAGTAACCAACCAATTTATAACATTTAAAAGAAGGTATTGTACAAATTATAGCTTGAATATTGTCTCGCTTCAGCTTTTTGCACCAGTGGTGCAACGGATCATTTAGTTGCATAAACAGAACACAAGGGATCATTTAGTTGCATAAACAGAACACAGGATGCGCAACAGCTTGCTAGAAAACAAACAACTTTTTTTATAAACATGTGCACTTGTGTTGTTTTGCCGACCAGTCCCTGTCCTGAATTCTGTTGTTCAACAGGAGAGTGGGACATATATATATGCACACTGCAAGTCATAATGTAGGGATGCTTAAGGAGAGTGATTGATTTTGCAGCGGTACTACAGTGTAGAGATTACACAAGGGGCAGTAGCCACACATATTTTCTTTTGCGCGATCACCCCAATCGCCGGGTTAGGAAGAAACACACCCGGAGGGTTTTGCCTGATATTATGAGCTAAGCTAACACGTGAGCTGTCGCATTAGCTCCCAAGGACAGTAATGGAAGGTTCCTGTCACGATGTCGATCGAGAGGACATACTTACCATTTTTAGCTCAGAGCAGAACTTCTTTTTTATGCGAAAATAGAAATGAATTTGGCGGAGGTTACCGTCGCATTCTCCGTCTTCGAAGGTGTTATATATACCAAGACATACCAGTCCCGGCAAATTGCCAACGTCGGACTAATACACACTACTGCGGGGTAGGCAGAGGCGCAGAGCACTTGCGGAACCGAGAGAGCAAATGATACATGTCAAGCAGCCTCTGGTGCTCTCCGCGCAGAGCAGCAACTGTGCCTCGCCGCTATTGGCCACCACCACCGGGGCGAGCAGCCGGCAGAGGCAAGCCTCCGGCGCTTCCCGTCGTCTCAAGTCGCACAGGATCAGCTGTGCATCGACCGACGACGGCGTCGTGGAGCCGACGTTAACCAAAGAGAGGCAGTTGACAGTGACGGCCATCATTACCGCCCAGGCGCGGACCTCCATGTACGTCTCGCCCGGCCTCGACGACCTGCAGGACCTCTTCGGCAAGAAGCTGCTCCTTGAGCTCGTTAGCTCCGAGCTTGACCCTAGTGAGTGTCTCTGCATCTACTTCCATGCGTACTTCTTGATTCTAAGGTTAGATTTTAAACTGGTAATCACAAAATGAACTAGAAGTCTACAAAGGAAATTTATCTTCTCTTTTGTTTTACTTGAGAGCAACATGTGCTCCAAAGAAAATCAGGGCGGAAAACAGTTGTTGTTTGCATGCATTTACAAGAAAACAATGATGATGCCATCAAAGATAATTTCAACATCACAATTGTAAAATTATATCTCGAACCGTGACACCATCTATAATTTCACTCAACGAGATCTTCGAAAATATATATTATGTTGTACTCGTAGGGACGAAAAAGGCAAGTCGGAAAATAAAGGGGTTCGCGCACATGACACTCGAAGAAGGGACTTATGAGGCGAAAATTTCAATACCGACGTCGTTTGCACCGGTGGGAGCAGTGCTATTGGAGAATGGGCACCACACGGAGATGTTCATCAAGGATATCAAGCTCATAACAGGCGGGGACGAGAGCACCATCGTCACCTTCGACGTTGGCTCTTGGGTGCACTCCAAGCTCGACAACCCCGAACCACGCGTCTTCTTCACTAATAGAGTAATTAAGATAGGCACATGCAACAGCGATGACAATCTTTGTGGATGCATTGTAACTGTCGGGAGGAATTAACCATGTTAGGGCATATGTTGCAGTCGTACCTGCCCTCGCAGACCCCATTAGGAATCGAGGAACTAAGGAAGAAGGAGCTAGAGACACTGTGTGGCAACGGCCACGGGGAACGCAAGTTTCACCACCGTGTCTACGACTATGACACCTATAATGATCTCGGCGACCCTGAAAAGAACATCGACCACAAACGCCCCGTGTTTGGCAGCGGAGAGCACCCTTACCCTCGCAGATGTCGTACCGGACGAGCCATGACCCTCTTTGGTACGTACACAGGCATGAGCACACACATAGACCTGCCTTTATTGATCTCTATATTATTATGGATTTTGTTCATGGTGTAGACCCGAAGACGGAGAAGCGGAGCTCGCCGGTGTACGTGCCACGTGAGGAGCAGTTCTCCGATGTGAAGGGGAGGAACTTCAGCACGACGACCATGCAGGCGTGCTTGCAAGCCATCCTACCAGCATTGGCACCGCTTCTCAACAACTCAAAGTGCTTCTCGCACTTCACAGACATCGATGCCCTGTACAAAGATGGCATGCAGCTCCCCATTGATGGGGGTGACTCGTTCAACAACATATTCAACAACATTCCCCGTCTCGGACGGATGATCAAGGACACCACAGAACATGTCCTCCATTTTGAGCCCCCCCAGATGCATGAGAGTGAGCACCGCGATCCTTGATCATTGTTGCCCTGTGCATCTACATTGCTTAATTACTTAATATTTGTGTGTGAAAAAATGTGTTCCACTTACATGACATGTTTTTGTAGGGGACAAATTCTCGTGGTTTAGAGACGAGGAGTTTGCGAGGCAGACGCTTGCAGGGCTCAACCCTATGTGCATCCGCCTCCTCACGGTAAATAGTCAGCTAGTTCGTTCATAAATATAAGACGGTTTGGATGGTTAGTTTGAACTTTCAAATCATATTATATTTGGGAATAGAGGTGGTAAGATAAATAGTGTCTACATACATTAAAATATTTAACAAATCTAAACAGATCATGGACAGCGGTAGTACAACTTCAATACTAACCCAACACTTATCAGGAGTACATATTTTCATCAAGTTAGTTGTCCCATTTTAGAAGAAAAAAATCAAGTTAGTTAATGCTTCTCTGATTTCAATGAGTTTGATTAACGAGCGAGCATGTTGCAGGAATTCCCCATCGTGAGCAAGCTCGACCCTGTGGTGTATGGCCCGCCGGAGTCGGCGCTAACAAAGGAGCTCCTCCAGAAGAGGATGAAGGGCCGCATGACGGTGGATGCGGCGCTGGAGGATAAGCGGTTGTTTCTGCTGGACTACCACGATGTGTACCTGCCGTACGTGCACAAGGTGCGCAAGCTGCCGGACACGACGCTGTACGGGTCCCGCACCGTCTTCTTCCTCACCGACGAGGGCACACTGATGCCGCTGGCCATCGAGTTGACACGGCCGCAGTCGCCGACCAAGCCACAGTGGAAGCGCGCCTTCACGCACGGGCCCGACGCCACCGAGTCGTGGCTGTGGAAGATGGCCAAGGCGCACGTTCTGACCCACGACAGCGCCTACCACCAGCTCGTCAGCCACTGGCTGCGTACGCATGTCTGTGTTGAGCCGTACATCATCGCCGCCAACCGGCAGCTCAGCCGGATGCACCCGGTGTACCGCCTCCTCCACCCGCACTTTCGATACACCATGGAAATCAACGCGCTGGCCAGGGAGAGCCTTATCAACGCGGGCGGCATCTTCGAGGAGATATACTGGTCGGGTAGGTACTCCGTGGAGCTCACCTCCGTCGCCTACGATCTGACCTGGCAGTTCAACACGGAGGCGCTGCCGGAGGACCTGCTCAGCCGGGGACTTGCCGTGCGCCGGGACGACGGTGCGCTGGAGCTCACCATCAAGGACTACCCGTACGCCAACGACGGGCTACTGATCTGGGACGCTATCAAGCAATGGGCATCCGATTACGTAGATTTCTACTACAAGTCCGACGACGACGTCACCGGCGACGAGGAGCTACAGGCGTGGTGGGAGGAGGTGCGCACCAAGGGGCACGCGGACAAGAAGGACGAGCCGTGGTGGCCGGTGTGCGACTCCAAGGATAACCTCGTCCAGGTCCTAACCATCATCATGTGGGTCACGTCCGGCTACCACGCCGCCGTCAATTTTGGGCTATACCAATACGCCGGGTATTTCCCCAACCGCCCCACTGTTGTGCGGACAAACATCCCCATAGAGGAGAACCAGGACGACGAGATGGAGAAGTTCATGGCCAGGCCGGATGTGGTTCTGCTGCAGAGCCTCCCCTCGCAAATGCAGGCCATCAAGACGATGGCGACGCTGTACATTTTCTCCTCACACTCGCCCGACGAGGAATACATGGGAGAGTACGCCGAGCCGGCATGGCTGGCCGAGCCAGTGGTCAAAGCCGCATTCGACAAGTTCAGGGGCAGGCTAAAGGAGGTGGAGAGAACCATCGACGAGCGAAACATCAACCCAGAGAACAAGAACAGGTGCGGCGCTGGCATTGTGCCCTATGAGCTGCTCAAACCGTTCTCAGAGCCAGGGGTCACTGGGAGGGGTATCCCCAACAGCATCTCCATCTGATGTAACAATGGAATTCTGCATGTAGCATTGGGAATAAGATGTAGTATTTTTTCTTTTCAGTCACTGTGAATAAGATGTATGTATGGCACATTCCATGGTGAATGGCTATAAGTCAACACGTCAATAGATAATTACCAAGTTACATATTAGTATCACTGCACCAACAACCAACATTGCAAACCTTTCATCCACAACAACACTACAAAAGAAAAAAAAAAAAAAACAGGACGGTAGTAACACCAAGATGAAATTAGTAGAAACCGGTGGTGCTAATACAGGATGACAAGTTAGTTCATTTGCATGTCATAGCACTCGCACAAAAGATCAAGTTGCTACAATGAAATGCTTGCACATTCAGTATTCAGATTATCCACAAAGAGATGATTATACACCATCATACCAATTGAGAGTTCACAATCAGACGGTAACATAGCACAAGGGCAAAGACAAGCTGAACCTAGGCTGGGTTGATCAACATACTAATTAACTTAAGTCCCACGATAAATATAAAGATAACCAGTTCCGAGGTTGGTTTGATCACACTGCCTAAGTAGATCGAGTTAGGCAAGCAAAGAACCTCCAAGACAACAGAAAAAAAAAACCCTACTGGGTTAATCATACAGTTTCAGGGGGGGGGGGAAACCATGCTGGTCGCCACTGCCCAACACGTTCTGGCGGAGCTGCTGCAGTCTGTCCCATCAATGGAGTGATCTTTTCATTCCTCATGTTGTACACACCGGAGTCAAGAAGAGGATTCACAGAGCATGGCAGACCCAAATAGTCAGCTATGAAGTAGTTGCAATCCACTGCAATCTGTAGCAGGTAGGGACTTGGAAGCATGTTGGCCAAGAAAGAGTGCATGGCCACCCAACTCACTGACCCTTCTCCATCGACCAGGGTTGGTGCTCAAGTCTGCTTCAAAGACTTCAAATGCAACAGTATGATCATATCCAAATACATAGTCACTTACGGGACCATGTAAGGACTCAAACCAACGTTTCACAATCAACAGTCTACCACCACATTCAACTAGATACACCCCTAATGTATAGCCCCTTTTGTCCACCTTGGGCAAGGATTTAGGAATTCCACCTAACTCGTACAAAGAGTGAATTATGCATTCAGTGGATGTAATACAAAGGTCATTGCCCAACTCAACGATGCAGAGTTTGCCAAACCCACACAATGCGTACAACTTTCCATCAAAGAATGCAACATCCTCAATCTGAAGTGCTGGAACCTTATCATGTCTGAACGAGTCAGTGGCAATCGGTGGCTGACTAATACAAAGTGTAGCACAGTTGTCATCATCCATAATCAGTGCAGCAACAAGGGAATCCGGTGCTGAGTCCAGGGGCGAGGGCACCACCAACTTATAGGAAACTGGACTGATGCAAGAGTTGGGATTAGATATCTTACGCTTCCATACTTCGGCTAGCTCAGGAATCTTTAACGTGGTCTTAGAGAAAGGGTTGACCAATGAACACCCACCATCACTGCTCATGAGGAATAGCCAGTCATCAATTGAGCCGCAGCAACAAGCACCGACGTGTACAGGCATGTGGTGAATTTCACCACCTGGAATGTTGAGGAAGGTGCCGTCGGGGAGGGTAAGCCACGGGAATGGGAGGGGAAGGGACTGCAGCAGACTATTAGGGCGCCACGGGTGACAGACCTCTCTCAGCCGAACACGGTCAGCTATGGAAGGGAGACGCCTGAGGATAAGGCCGAGGAGTTCTGGCTGAAGATCTGACCAAGGTCGAGCCTCTGCAGTCTCCATCATGCAAGTCTACAAGACACGACATGGGATTCATCATTAAACAGATTTAAAAAGACGCAACTAGGTTTCTTGTTCTACTCTAAGACCAAAGGCCATTGGCACAATTTCATAAGAAAGCTAATGAATTTCAGAGTATAACCAAAATATCAAGATTTAGCAGATATCATCAATCACCAGAAAGAACTAAAGTAATATAACTGCATTCATTGTACCACATATACATTTATATGCTTCTTGCACTTGGTAACAGCAGCTGCAGTAAGAAGTAACTACGAGTCTGCAACTAAGCTTGGACAGTACAGTGAGTATGTTGTTTTAGATAATGGGGGGCATGACTAAAATAGAAAAGAAGATCCTTTGATTACCGTCCTCTAACTAGAAACATCAACAGCAGCAGCGTAAAGAGGTGTGGAAGAATTGAGTTTTTAGTTTCTCATATGCAATGGCCCAACATAATGACCTAGTCACAGCACACCTTCCTTTATTATTTAGGTGAAAAGGGCTGAGGGCATTCAGTTAAGTAGTAAAACATATTTTAAAAAAATGAACATCTTATTCAAGTACAGGCCAAAAAAAACAGGTGGACATCAGAGCAAAGTATATTACTGTATATTTGATGATTTTACATCAGATAATATCACAATAATTAGCTCCATTATACCAAGCTTAAATCAGTAACAGGAATGCTGAATCAGTGATAGGTGCGCATCAGAACCTGCACATTTGTATGAAGCGCAGATCCACTACAAGAAACAATTTCGGTTAGGCATCTGCAGTCAGAGAAAGAGCCGCCAGTTTTTTAATTCAAGAACATGGTGAAACGAGGACAGGTCGCATCAGAGCCAAATATTCCTATACAATTTGCAGTTCCAAACGGGTAAAAACTGGATGACCAAGCACAGATGATATATATAGATCTACTAAAATAAACAGTTGGTCATCGATCCGTCCAACGAACTAAAACCTAACTAGAAATGATAAGCAGATAGAGGAGCAAGGGCTTACGGCTTACTCTTGAGTTCCTCCTAGTGGCCTGGTCGGCGAGGGGGGGGGGGGGGGGGAGCGGAACCGAGTCGGCTTAGGTCGGCAAGGAGCTAGGTGTTTGCGACCTGGGCGTGGGTGGGGAGGGGGAGGGGAAGTGGAGATGCCATGGAGAAGCTGTGGTTTTGGCTCGGTTGTGAACAAGTGAGGAAAAAGACAGGCCGGAAAACCGTGCCCGCAGGCCGGCCCGCGAAGCACGACCCGTCGCATCTCCAGTCGTGTCCCCCTTTTTCCAAAGATTTTTGGAAGCATGATATTTTTTCAGCTCCGCGTCCTAACATCCTTTCCGTTCGACGTGGCCTAATACGTTGTTCGGCCCCTCGAGTCCGTCCTTGCTCCACAGGGGATTCCCTGGCCGCGTGAGACAGAGCGAGAAGAGAGATGGGCAGTGGCGGACCCAACGTGTCATTGACCCATTAAAATTTAACCAGTCTCCCACCACATCGCACCCTCCCGCCATTTTCTGCCGCCAACCGCACATTTCTCTACCCTGTCAAAAGATTGCACCCCTCTTGCCGATTCATTTCTCCCTCTTGCCGCTACTCTCTCCATCCCGCCGCTGCTACTCCCTCCTGCCGATGCTAGCCTCTCCCAGCCATGGCACCGACAGGCCCCAAAAAAAGTGTCCAAGAAATCGTCCACCAAGCCACCAAGCAAGGAGGCAGTGACGAAGGGGTCGAAGGCGCCCTTCGCGAAGCCGCGGAAGGCGCCGACGACGAAGACGAAGCCGAACGGCTGGACCGAAGAAAGGTGGTAGGAAGACTACATGCGGCGCAAGTTGTCGACGGTGGAACGGACGGGGCAGCAGGTGGTGGAGCAGGAGAAGAAGACGGCGTGGGTCGCTTGCGCAACAGAAGGCCACGCTGGCCGCGTGTGTCGCTACGGCATTCCGGGAGTGGCGTCCCCGTCGATACCCTAAGGACATACTATTGGTGTACGACCTACTTCTTATATTTTTATGTTTCTTTTTCTTTTTGAGGAGTTATTTCTGTACTCTTTGGTTCAATATGAGGGATCACACTTCATACACCCATTGTTCAATCACGTTGAATTGTGGACATATGGTGGTATGATCTAGTACTCCACATCGTTTTAAAATATAATACACACTCTTTCGCATGGTATTTGATGCATAACTTTGATCACTAATATATACTAACTAATATATATTACATCCGTCTAAAAATAAGTTTTTTAGTTTTGTCTAGATACGGATGTATCTATATGTAAAAAAAGTTAAGACACTTACTTTCACATAGGGAGTACAAAAATTATATGGTTTTGGAATATATATATAAATGACATCATTGCATCATTGCATTCATCTTACAAATCACTTACATTTCTTATATGTTTTTATAAATTTTGTGAACATATTATAGAAATAAATCATAGTCAAAACTATAAGTTGTTGACCAGCGAACTTTAAGAGCCCTTTATACTGAATCTATTCTATGAAACTTGACTTAGATTCGGATGTATCTGACCACTATATAGTACGTAACTACATCCCAATTCGGATAAATCAAGACAACTTCCTGTAGGGACAGGGGGGTGGGGGGAGTATTTTGGAACGGATGAATAAACTCATGTAGACAAACTGGTTCATCGCGTATAGCTCGTAAACTTGAAAGAGGCCTTTCGTCCAAAAAGAACTTTGCAGTTATTTATGGAAACACGATGGTCAAATTTCGATGACACTAGAAAGCGTTCAGCAGAGAGGTCTTCAGCACCACAGACATGCATTTGGAAGAGTATCTCCACCGGTGCCTCCGATAACGGCAACGATAGCGATTTGGGGGACGGGAGCGAAAATGGGTTCGCACCGGCGTGCCCCAAACGGCGCCGGCGATGTTTCGAGCCCAATAGAAGCGCCGGCAACCCCGTGCCGGCCCGTTGGCCAAGGGCGCGAATCGGGGGCGCCGGTGCCACGCGAGGCTTAAAATGTTGGGCGTGGGAGCCGCCTGTCAGCCACACAACAATAAAATATACATCTTCTCCTCCAAAACCCCATCCCCTCCGCCGCTCATTTCTCCCGCCAGCCGCTCCATCTCCCATCCAGCCTCCAACCCGAAAAACCCTCGCCGCCGCGCCATGCCACCGAAGAGAAACGCTCCGGTGAAGGCAGCGAAGGCGCCGTCGAAGACGCGCACCGTCGCGCCGAAGGAGAAGCCGGCGACCATGTCGCAGGAGGAGTGGGACAAGAAGATGGAACGCCGCTCCTTCATCACGGCCGACCACAGAAGGCGCCACATCGCCGCCCTCGATGCAACGAAAGCGGCGGCCACTGCGGAAGTGTGTCTCAGCTTGGGCGGCGGCCTCAACCGCATCTCAAGCTCATCGTCGTCGCCGGGTTACTACGCGGGGTACAACGCGGACGCGCCATCGATCTCACAGATGCGGCTGTCGCAGATGGACGGCCGCGCCCGCTACTCCCCCGAGTATGGGGACAGCGACATGACCGTCAACAACAACGCGCCGTTCTCGCCGGATTCAGCGGCGCATTTCGCGTCCCCGACCTGAACTCGTCGCCTGACCTGCGCCGCACCGAGGGCCACGTGACAGACGGCACTGGCCTTCCCCGCCACCTCTTCCCCGACGACGGCAGGCACACCCACCAGGTGTTTGGCAGCGCGTCCGGCGTGTCCATGGGTGAGGACGAGGTGTGTTTCCTTACTTTTTATGTGTTGTGTGCATCGTAGACACCAACGGCGACTGAAAGTTGGTAACTTTATGCGTAGATTGCCTCCGAGGAGGAGATCCTGAACGGCATCATACGCGGCCATGCCTACGAACCCCCCTTCGACGAGTATGAAGAAGAGGCCGACGAGGACGAAGGTGAGGAGGAAGTACAGGAGGAGCTGATCGACGCCGACACCGGCATGACCACGACGACGACGCGCAGGCGTTCCGCCGGCATTCGTGGTCCGAGGTGGAGGTCTTTGGAGGATGAATGCATCATCGAGGCTAGGAAAGTGAGTGTTTGCCCCATCACCGGCGCAAACCAAACCGGGGGCAAGTACTACAAGTGCATCCTCGATTGCTTCAACGAGAAGAAGAACTATGGTGAGTACGCCAACATGGAGATGAACCGGAACGAGGGCGCCCTCTCTCACCGTTGGAACTTGATTAAGGCGGTGTGTAGCAAGTTCCATGGCTACTATGAGAAGATCAAGGCACAGAAGGAGAGCGGCAAGATGATGGTGGATTGGGTATGATCTTCACCCATCTTATTTGATGATCCATCTTGTTACATATCTATTTGATGATCGATCTTGGTAAATATGAAATGATGATCCATGTTGTTACATATGAAATGATCATCCATCTTATTACATATGAAATGATGATCCAACTTGTTCTATATCTGTTTGATGATCGATCTTGTTACATATCTATTTGATGATCCATCTATTTTCATATCGATTTGATGATTCAACTTGTTCCATATCTTGTTTTGCATCATGTATTGTTAGATGCTCCAAACTCTTGAAATGTACAAGCACCAACACGAGGACAAAGACTTCCCCTTCATGCATTGCTACAACAAGCTACAAGGTTGCAAGAAATGGGATGACCTCCTCCACACTCTATTGAAGGACGGGGAAGATGGGCCGGTCGATCCAGCCGGCGCCTCCACCGGGCGCCCCATTGGCAACAAGAAGGCCAAGGACGCGAAGAATGCGGCGCCGATATTGGCAGCCATGGACGCCTCCATCGAGAAGATGATCACCTCATTCTCGGTGGAGAACAAGGAAGCGACGAGTAGGGCCGCCGTCGTGTGGAAGGCAATCCTCGACAAGCAAAACATGAAGATCGAGTTGGAGAGGGAGAGGGTGGAGGCGGCAATGATGGAAGCTCACGCCGCTGCCATGAAGGCCACCAACAAAGCGACGCAGCTATCGTTGGCCAAAATGTCTCAAGAATCGAAGATCTTGATGGTCGACATGGAGAAGATGGACCCCTTGGCGCGGGCATGGCACGAGATGTACCGTGAGCGCATCAGCCAAGAGGTGATGGCGGCGCGCTGCGTCGGCGTCTCTCCCGGCACCATCCATGTTTATGTCTCCCCCGGCACCGTCCACGTTCATGTCTCCCCCGCACCGTTCACGTGCATGCCTCCCCCGGTGACCGTGGATCCTGTTGCAGCGACGGAGCTACTGCCGGGGCTCGCCGCCGATGAGGAAGTCGTCGCGGTTGAGCCACCCGTGACCTCGTTCATGTGATCATCTGGCTTGGAAGCCATATTTTTGCGCCGGAGACGGCGATCTGGTGGCTGTCGTCGTGGTGAACAGACAGATGCCATGGGATGGCTTAAGTTGGAGCCGAGTTGGACGCTAGAGGATTCGGGGGAGGGTTTCAGATCAGATAGGATGAACTGCCGGGTGCTTTCCTCAAGAACTCGGCCAAGGCCAGAGGCAGAAGAAGAGAGACACAAGGATGAACTCCACTCTAGATCTTCTCTATTCCATGAACATTGTTACAAGTGGTTTTCGTACATGAGCGTATCGTATCTTATCTCGTCGTCCTCGTGAAGGAGCATGCCCCCTCTCCTTATATAGGGGAGAGGGTGGCTTACAGGGGAAGGAACCCTAATAAACCCTTTGAACAGACAAACTACTTTACAAAGCTACTTTACAAAGCTACTTTAATCATAGGTGACGCCGGTATCTTCTTTAAACAGGGAGGCTGATGTCCTCCGGCTTCTTTGGACGTCACCTTTGTCTTTTACGTCACGGCTTCGTTTAAAGCTATTTTGCTTAGCTCATCTTTGTCTTCTTGCTCCTGAGAGAATCTTTGACCAGCTTTGCTTATACCGGTAGTCCGGTATCTTCTTAGCTCATTCCGGCATGCCTCTCTTTGGGCATACCGGTATAGGTTTCCTCAGCCAAAAGCCTAAGTCCACCGTCCGGAATGAATATCAAACCAGTATCCTGATGGCTCAAACCATCCGGTTTGGCATGCCTTTGGCATACCGGGGGTCATCCCCCCAACAGTGGCCGTGTGTTGGCCCAAACTTCATATTCGTAAACCTATTCGAATTTGGTGACCGTGTGTTGACCCAAACTTCATATTCATAAACTTATTCGAATTTCTATGCTTGTCTATGCTTGTGTTTGAGTTTTCAAATTCAAATTATCTATTGGGCTGTCGTTTGGGGGGCACCGGTGTGAGAGCAGCTCCCCCAAAAGGAGTATGTTGTGCCGGCGTCCCTGCCGGCGACTAGTTAGGGGGGCGCCGGTGGAGATGCTCTAACCATGTCCTCCAATAGCGCAGGCCTGCAGGCCACAACCTGAAATAAGTACTACAACTCATACATCAGCGCAGGCCTGCAGGCCACAACCTGAAATAAGTACTACAACTCATACATCGACACTACAACTCATACATCGACAGAGTTTTCACATTCTTTAAACGGCATTTGCTGACCAGTAGTTTGTATGACAAGTTTTTTTTAAACTAAGTTTGTATGACAAGTTTGATGACCTTGGGTTAGCACACAGGTGGACGGCAACAAAGATTACGTAACTTGTGATCGAGCGGGTCCAGATCAACTTGGGGTTGCACAGGATACCGTGAACTCCATTTTCACTGTCCCCACAGACATACCCACTTCGCCCCGTGAGGCTCCCAAGCATTCAAATACATCACATTAAGGTCATCCATAAGATTTTAAGATTACACCATCATACAAATTAAGAATTTACAAATTACAACCAGACAATTTTAAGGTTACACCATCATGCTAATTAAGACTTTACAAATTACAATCAGACGATAACATAGCACTAGGATAAAGATAACCAGACCACAAGTCGGGTTGATCATCATACTAATTAATAACTTTAGGCCGCATGGTAGCATATCACTAGGATAAATATGAGCAGCGCCCAGGCTGGGCTGATCACAAAGCTTTGTTGCAACCAAGAGGTGCACACATGATAATATCCAACCCTGATGGAATGATCACACAAGTTCAGGAGGGAAAAACCATGTTGTGCGCCACCTGCCAACCTGACGTGGCGGTATTGCTGCAGACCCTGCCATCAATGGCGTGATTGTGCCATCCCTGATATTGTACACACCAGAGTCACTAAGAGGGTTTGCAGGCCACTTCGGCCAGGAATAGTCACACATGAAGTAGATGCAATCCTTATTGTATCCAGTGCATTCACTGGCAGGCAGGGACTTGGAGCCATGTTGGCCGAGAAAAAGTGCATGGCCACCCAACTCAGTGGCCCTTCTCCATCGAGCAGGGTTTGTTCTCAAGTCTGCCTCGAAGACTTCAAGTAAAACAGTACGTTTTTTACGTTCAAAGAAATTTTCACCTGTCAAACTGGCCATAGTGCGAAACCATCGTGACACCATCAACAGTCTACCCGCACATTCAACTAGATTCATCCTTACATTATACACCACCTCACTTGACAAGGATTCAGGTGTTCCACCTAAATCACCAAGAGAGTCAATTATACACTTCATGGCTGAAATACCAATGTCCTTGTCTAATTCAAAGATGAAAAGTTGGCCAAACCCGTTCAACACATACAGATTTCCATCAAAGAATGCAACATCCCCAAGGTGCCGTACTGGATGCCTCTCGTCTCTGAATGTGTCGATGACACTCGGCGGTTGGCTAATACAAAGTGTACCGTAGCGACCATCATCCATGATCATAGCAGCAACAAGCGGACAGGGTGATGAGTCCAGGGGCGAGGGCACCACCAACTTATAGGAAAATGGATTAAACCCATAGTTAGGATCAGACATTGCAGGCTTCCATACATTGGCTAGCTTAGGAAGCTCCAAACTGGTCTTGGAGAAAGGATTCATCAATGAGCATGCACCATCATTATGCATGAGGAATAGCCAGTTGTCGATGGAGCCTTGGCAAGACGCGCCTTCTGGTACAGATAAGCGGTGAATTTTACAGCTTGGAATGCTGAGGAAGGTACCATCAGGGAGGGCGAGCCAAGGGAATGGGAGGGGAATGGACTGAAACAAACTATTAGAGCGCCACGGGTGACAAACTGCCCTAAGACGAACACGATCAGCCAAGGAAGGGAGGCGGCTGAGGACAAGCCCCAAGAGTTCCGGCTGAAGATCTGACCAAGGTCGAGACTCTGCAGTCTCCATCATGCAAGTCTGTAAGACAAGACATGGGATTTCATAGTTAAACAGAGTTAAAACGATGAAACTAGCAAAATATATGCTTTTTGTACTATTCTAAGGCTAAAGGCCATCAGCTCAATTTTGTAGAAAACTGATGGAAGTTCAGAGTATATTTCAAAATATGAAGATGTAGTGGAAACCATCAATACAGGCATCCAGCACGCTTGGTAACAACAGCTACAGTAAGTAGTAACTGCAAGGTTGCAACTAAGCTTGGACAGTACACTCAGCATGTCTTTTGAGATACTGATGCGCATAGCTAAATAGACAAGAACATCCTTTCATTGCCATCCTCTAACTAGAAGACGCAAACAGCAGCAGCGTAAAGAGCTGCCAAAGATAACCGTGCTCTTAAATTCTCATGTGCAATGGCCCAACATTAATGATCTTTTATTTAGATGAAAAGGACCGAGGGCATTTGGTTAAGTAAAGTATGTATAGAAAGAAGTGGCATCATGTTCAAGTACAGGCCAAAATAATGGATGCACATCAGAAGTTCAGAACAAAGTATATTACTGGATATTTGTTGTTTCTTACAGCAGGTAATAATTATCTCCATTGCGAAGCTTAAATCAGAGTACCAGTAGGTATGCTAAAATAGTGAGAGGTGTGCACCGGAACCAAGTATATATGTTCCTAATTCGCAAAAAAAGAGTACATATATTCCTACAAATTTGTAACAAGCGCAGATCTACCAAATATTTCTGAACATTTGCATGACCAAGCACAGATGATAGATCTATGCTGAAATAAACAAGGTTGGTCAAGCATAGAATCGATCAGCAATCCAACTAAACCCTAACTAGAAATCATAAGCAGATAGAGGAACTAGGGTTTACATCTTACTCTTGAGTTCCTCCTAGTGGCCTCGTCGGCGAGAGGGGAGGAGGGCACGGAACCGACTCGGTCGCCAGCAGCGGAAGAGGATGGTCTCCGTCCGCTTTGGAAGCTCCGGCAAGGGTCAAATCGGCGAGAACCTAGGGTCGTCGGTGGGGAGGGAATAGGGGCAGAGGAGATGCCATGGAGAACTGGGGGCGGAGCAGAGCAGGCCACTAGTGGAGCGACCGACCGAGGACTGACCGACTGAGATTTATGTAGCGCTGTCCATTATGTTTCTGTCCCCGTTTCGTTTGTTTCTTGTGATAACTTTTAGCCTCGCATGAAGCCTAGCAGTAGGCGGCGCATTTTTTTCCGTTGCGACCTATTTTATTCATTTTTCTTAATAAATAGATGTCTGTTTTGCAATTGGCGCCCAGCCACATTTCTAACCGTCCGATATCCTCCCGAATCTCGGCGCAGCTGTGTCTCGTTTCACTTCTATTCTCTTTCAACGCCTCGTACCTCTAGACTTCCCTTTTTGAGTCTTTTTTTTTAGTTTCATTTATCTGGACTACTACCGCGCTCTGTCTTGTGTTGGTATTGTGAGGACGCGGAAGCACGGTGGAGAAAAGTGTGGCGACGCCGCATCCTGCATTCCTGCTCGCCGGAGTCGGGGGGGGGGGGGGCGATGGCTGCGGTGATGATGCATCCTGGTCGACCAGAGTTGGTGGGGGCGGAGCTTTTCGAGACGGGGAGAGCGCCGATGGTGGTGCTTTGACGCCTCAGCCGGCGCTAGCGGCGATGGGTAGAGTTGCAGCTCGCGTCCTTCTCCGGCCAACGAGGAAGAGATCGGATATTCGGGAGCACGGATGGCATGTGCGCCTCCGGCGAGATGGGTAATCTTCTGTCCTCCTTCATCTGTATTCTCCGTCTCTGATTTGGGTGGGTGGTACTGGTAAGCACTCTACCTCGCGGGAGATTTGTCCTCCCTGTGTATTTTTTTCAGCCTTTTGGCTATTGTTTGTAGCCACATCAGATGTTGTTGGTGCCTCGTATATAGAGGTGAGGTAGCGTTGCGTTATGTAGTTTGACATGCATGTGTTTAGCGTTCTGAAGCTTGCTCAGTGTGTGAAGTTGATTTGTAGTTGGAGGTAGCTAGCCAGATATTTTTTCGATAAAGGGAATATATTAATATCAAAAGATACCAATTACATCCAGCATGTGCAACAACGCACCACCCTAATGGCACTACGGATGCACACAGCCAAAAACAAGAAAAGAAAACTAAGAAAAAAAGTCCCGCTACAGTATCTCGGGCCTAACAATAGCAATACATCCACCACCAAGACAACACCTGAAATACAGACTCTCCAAAAAGATGCCTCCAAGAAGGGAACAGTGCTCTAACACCGTCATTGTCCGATCAAAGATCTTAGATTTTCACCCTGAAGATAGTCCCCGCTCTCAAAACAATGCCTCCAACAAGGTCATTGCCAGCCACAACCAGTTAAGGCTAGACCTTGGGTTTTCACCCTGAACGGTAGGACTCTGAACTTCATCTGTGTTGTCGCCCCCACTTTCATACCGCTGCTATGAAGCCCGGAACACAAAGCAAGTCCCTCAACAGCGCGGAGACTTGAACCTCCCTTAGCTAGTCCTCCCGTCCGGCCTTCATGAAATTCTCTTCTTCCGACTTTCATCATGGATCCATAGTCACTTGATGTCAACACAGAAAAAGAGCTTCGCGCCGCTCCCTCCGGACCAATCGGTCGGAATAAAAGTATGGGTGTGCACAACCGAATACCGCCGATCCAGCAAACTCCAGGCAAAAAGCACTGTTACATTCGCCGGCGGAGCCTTCCAGAACTCAACACACCGGCCAGATCACGAGTCCAGGCCTCCGGTAGGTCCTCCTCTTCACGCAAGAGAGGCCCTAGGACCGCCTCCTTTATTCAGGTGGGACCCCCACGTCGGCGACCATCCCGGGCTGGCCACTCCAATCCTCCACCAGCGACATCATCCATCGCCGGCTTCCACGCTCCTCCATCTCGGCGCCGGAACACGGTGATAGATCGTCAGATCCACCATCACCAACCGCAAGCCGACCCTCTCCGGCGAAGAAGAGGGCCACCTCCACCGTCGAACCCAAGGCTACTGCCTCGGGCGACCTCATGTCGCAGGTGAAGCCCGAGATCGCCTCCACTCACCGACGAGAGGCAGGGGAAATTGGCGCAGACCATGGGCCTGGCCGCCGCCCACCACCAGCCCCTGTCGGAGTGCTGCGGAGGAGAGGCGACGGGGGGGAGGGAGACCGCAGCGCAGGCCGCCACCGCCCATCCCATCCGCGTCGGCCGGTCCGCCAGGAAACAACCGACGGGAGGAGGGGGACCGCAGCGCAGGCCGCCGCCGCCCATCCCATCCGATCCGCGCCTGCCAGTCCGCCATGCGTCGAGGAGGGGAGATCCGGCCGCCGTCCACCACGCATCGACGAGGAAGGGCCCCCGCCGCCGCCACGCCCCGTGGGTCTTTGCCCCGACGGCGACAATGGCGGTTAGGGTTGGGAGGGTGGGGTGCGGGAGAGGTCGGGAGAGGTGGGGAGCTGAGATCTGCTTCATCTTAAAAATGGGGAGAATTTCACTTCCCGGCCTCTGCACCAACCAGGGATGCACACAGCCATTTTGCATGAGAGTACTAAGATTTTTAATCTTGGTTAATCTTGGTTAATCTTGGTTAAGATTAAAGCATAGTCCTCAAGATAAATTGCATAAGCACCAGGACCAGCTTGGTCCTTAAGTATAAATAGGAACCTTAATTCGCGTATGTGAGGATTTGAACTCAGGTGCTGGGTTTGTACATCCACTCCCCCCAACCAGTTGAGCTAGGCTCACTTCCCCAGCTAGCCAGATATATGGGTAGCGCTTGATTTGTTTTGTTTTGTGTATGTATGTCATAATTTGACATCCATTTGTTCGGAAAACTGAAGCAAGCTGGCACTCTCCTACCCAAAGATCCAAAAGGGTGGGGTTGGCGCCATACGATACTGTTTGATGAACTTACATATCTTCTCCAATGTTGAGCATCTCCACTCGTCCCCCCGACGAGGCCCCCAGGACGGCGATTTGTCATCCGGATGGACGAAAACGGCCCAGTCGCGCCCCCGGTTCCTCGTTTTCGTCCGGATTACGCCTTTCATCCGTCCGGGGAGCCCAGGCCATCCCCGGCCCCCCGGGGAGCGCTCGGGGACTCCGGATGAGAGAAAATCGCGGGAAACGTTTGGTGGCCCCGACCTGTCGGCGACAATAGCATGGGTTGCTACGGCAATACCCTCGTCTTCCCGATCTACGGCACTACCCTTGTCTTCCCAATCTACGGCAAGACCATCGTCGAACGAAAGATTTGAACTCTCAACATAGTCAAATTATATATAGTTCGAATAAACATAATTATATATAGTTCGAATAAACATAAAAATTACATATAAAAACTTAAAAACAAACTTAAACTACTACTTCTTCCTAGATGGCCCGGCCTCATCGTCGTGGCGGCGACGCTTCCGGCTCGTCACCTCCTCGTCGGAGGAAGGTGCGTCCTTCGCCTCTGCGTCCTCCTCCTCCTCCGCCTGCTCCTCGGCTTCTTCCTCGGCCTGCTCCTCGGCCGGCTCCTCGGCCGGCTCCTCGGGCTGCTCCACGGCCGGCTCCACGGCCGGCTCCACGGCCTGCTCCTTGGCCTCTTCATCCTCTTCCTCGTCGTCATCCCATTCGTCCTCGCTGGACGGCGTGGGGGAATCGTCGCTGCTGGACGATGCAGCTCGATCCCACCAATGGCGCCATCCTGGCGGCTTCCCCTCGCTGTCGGTGTCCGATGGCCAAGACCAATCGCTCATGGTTGACAGAAGATGGTGAGGAGAGAATAGATGAATGGCGTCGGCCGTTCGAAACCGTATATGTAGTTCTCTCGACGAAGAGAGCGGCGGTTGCTCTTCCTCGGAGTTCATGCTCCATTACGGCGGTTCAAAGCGACGAGGGCACTCCGACGGTTGCCCTTCCCGGCGACACCGTCGCTATGCACGCGGTGGGTGAAGGCGACCATGGGCTCGCCACTGGGAAAATGGGCCTCCCCAGGCCAAAAAATACATCCATCCGGCGCTAAATAGCGCCGGATTTCGGCCTGGGGAGCCCCAACGGCTGGGGATGCTCTTAGCCTTGAGAGTTGTTGTAGTAGTCCAACTTGTCTAAAAGCTAAAAGTAGGTTGTAGCAACAACAAGGATGGCACTATACAGTGATGATATGTTCAGCATACGAATTCTAGCAATGCACTCTGTTATTTGTGACATTTATTTTGTGTCTGGTGTTGTTCCCCAAGTTCAGTCTTGTAATAGTGTACCACACGTGGCAACTCTACACGGTAGCTATTTTACTGGAGTCCTTGTACTTGTGGTGGAGTGTGTATACAACATTATTTAATTAGTGTTGAGTTTCCATTTGAGAAGAACTTTGATGTCTACGTTCCCCCTCCTTTCCTGTAGACAGTGTTGGGCCTCCAAGTGCAGAGGTTTGTAGAACAGCAGCAAGTTTTCCCTTAAGTGGATCACCCAAGGTTTATCGAACTCAGGGAGGAAGAGGTCAAAGATATCCCTCTCATGCAACCCTGCAACCACAAAGCAAGAAGTCTCTTGTGTCCCCAACACACCAAATAGGTGCACTAGTTCGGCGAAGAGATAGTGAAATACGGGTGGTATGAATATATATGAGCAGTAGCAACGGTGCCGAGAAAATAGCTTGCTGGCGTGTAGTTGATGGTGGTAGTATTGCGAGCAGTAGTAACACGAGTAAAACGAGTAAACAAGCGAGTAGTAACTCAGCAGTATTTAGGAACAAGGCCTAGGGATTAGACTTTCACTAGTGGACACTCTCAACATTGATCACATAACGAGAATAGATAAATGCATACTCTACACTTTTGTTGGATGATGAACACATTGCGTAGGATTACACGAACCCTCAATGCCGGAGTTAACAAGCTCCACAATAATGCTCATATTTTAGTAACCTTTAGTGTAAGATAGATCAAAAGACTAAACCAAGTACTAGAATAGCATGCACACCTGTCACCTTCATGCATATGTAGGAGGAATAGATCACATCAATATTATCATAGCAATAGTTAACTTCGCAATCTACAAGAGATCATGATCATAGCATAAACCAAGTACTAACACGGTGCACACACTTGTCACCTTTGCACACATGCGGGAGGAATAAAACTACTTTAATAACACATCACTAGAGTAGCACATAGATAAATTGTGATACGATGCACATTGCAATCATAAAGAGATATAAATAAGCACTTCACTACGCTCTTCAACGGTGAATAAGTACTTCGTGAAATATAGCCTAAGAGACCCACACGGTGCACACACTTGTCACCTTTACACACGTGGGACAAGGAGTCTCCGGAGATCACATAGGTAAAACCCACTTGACTAGCATAATGACATCTAGATTACAAGCATCATCATATGAATCTCAATCATGTAAGGCAGCTCATGAGATTATTGTATTGAAGTACATAGGAGAGAGATGAACCACATAGCTACCGGTACGGCCCCGAGCCTCGATGGAGAACTACTCCCTCCTCATGGGAGCGACGGCGGTGATGAAGATGGCGGTGGAGATGGCAGCGGTGTCGATGGAGAAGCCTTCCGGGGCACTTCCCCGCTCCGGCGAGGTGCCGGAACGGAGACTCTGTCCCCCGGATCTTGGCTTCGCGATGGTGGCGGCTGCTGGAACTTTTCTCGTATCGTGGCTTCCTCCGTAAGGGTTTTCGATGCGGGGGCTTTATATAGGCGAAGAGGCGGCGCGGGAGGGTCAACGAGGCGACGACACCATAGGGTGGCGCGGCCGGGGCACGGGCCGCGCCACCATGTCATCTGGGCCCACCGGGGCCCCCTGCGCGGCTCTCGGGTGTTCTGGATGCTTTCGGGCAAAATAGGAACACGGGAGGTGATTTCGTCCGATTCCGAGAATATTTCGTTACTAGGATTTACGAAACCAAAAACAGCGAGAAAACGGAACCGGCACTTCGGCATCTTGTTAATAGGTTAGTTCCAGAAAATGCACGAATATGACATAAAGTGTGCATAAAACATGTAGGTATCATCAATAAAGTAGCATGGAACATAAGAAATTATCGATACGTTGGAGACGTATCGGCATCCCCAAGCTTAGTTACGCTCGTCCCGAGCAGAGTAAAACGATAACAAAGATAATTTCTGAAGTGACATGCCATCATAATCTTGATCATACTATTTGTAAACATATGTAATGAATGCAGCGATCAAAGCAAAGGTAATGACATGAGTAAACAAGCTGAATCATATAGCAAAGACTTTTCATGAATAGTACTTCAAGACAAGCATCAATAAGTCTTGCATAAGAGTTAACTCATAAAGCAATAAATCAAAGTAAAGGTGTTGAAGCAACACATAGGAAGATTAAGTTTCAGCGGTTGCTTTCAACTTATAACATGTATATCTCATGGATATTGTCAACATAAAGTAATATAACAAGTGCAATATGCAAGTATGTAAGAATCAATGCACGAGTTCACACAAGTGTTTGCTTCTTGGGATGGAGAGAAATAGGTGAAACTGACTCAACATAAAGGTAAAAGAAAGGTCCTTCAAAGAGGAAAGCATCGATTGCTATATTTGTGCTAGAGCTTTTATTTTGAAAACATAAAGAGAGCATAAAAGTAAAGTTTTGAGAGGTGTTTGTTGTTGTCAACGAATGGTAGCGGGTACTCTAACCCCCTTGCCAGGCAAACCTTCAAAGAGCGGCTCCCATTTTATTTTATTTTTGGGTGGCACTCCTTCCAACCTTTCTTTCACAAACCATGGCTAACCGAATCCTCGGGTGCCTGCCAACAATCTCATACCATGAAGGAGTGCCTTTTTATTTTAGTTTTATTATGATGACACTCCTCCCCACCTTTGCTTTCTCAAGCCATGGCTAACCGAATCCTTCGGGTGCCGTCCAACAATCACATACCATGGAGGAGTGTCTATTTTTGTTAATTAATTTGGGACTGGGAATCCCATTGCCGGCTCTTTTTGCAAAATTATTGGATAAGCGGATGAAGCCACTAGTCCATTGGTGAAAGTTGCCCAACAAGATTGAAAGATAAACACCACATACTTCCTCATGAGCTATAAAACATTGACACAAATAAGAGGTAATAACTTTTGAATTATTTAAAGGTAGCACTCAAGCAATTTACTTTGGAATGGCGGAGAAATACCATGTAGTAGGTAGGTATGGTGGACACAAATGGCATGAATATTGGCTCAAGTATTTGGATGCATGAGAAGTATTCCCTCTCGATACAAGGTTTAGGCTAGCAAGGTTTATTTGAAACAAACACAAGGATGAACCGGTGCAGCAAAACTCACATAAAAGACATATTGTAAACATTATAAGACTCTACACCGTCTTCCTTGTTGTTCAAGACTCAATACTAGAAATTATCTAGACCTTAGAGAGACCAATTATGCAAACCAAATTTTAGCATGCTCTATGTATTTCTTCATTAATGGGTGCAAAGTATATGATGCAAGAGCTTAAACATGAGCACAACAATTGCCAAGTATCACATTATCCAAGACATTTTACCAATTACTACATGTAGCATTTTCCAATTCCAACCATATAACAATTTAACGAAGAAGAAACTTCGCCATGAATATTATGAGCTAAGAACACATGTGTTCATACGAACCAGCGGAGCGTGTCTCTCTCCCACACAAGGATGAACTTATTCAGAGAACTAAGATAACAAAACAAAAAACAGAAATAAAAGCACACAGACGCTCCAAGTAAAATACATAGGATGTGACGGAATAAAAATATAGTTTCACTAGAAGAAACCTGATAAGTTGTCGATGAAGAAGGGGATGCCTTGGGCATCCCCAAGCTTAGATGCTTGAGTCTTCTTAAAATATGCAGGGATGAACCACCGGGGCATCCCCAAGCTTAGACCTTTCGCTCTTCTCGATCACATTATATCACCCTCTTCTATTGACCCTTGAAAACTTCCTTCACACCAAACTTCAAGCAAACTCATTAGAGGGTTAGTGCATAATCAAAAATTCACATGTTCAGAGGTGACACAATCATTCTTAACACTTCTGGACATTGCACAAAACTTCTGAAAGTTAATGGAACAAAGAAACTCATTCAACTTAACAAAAGCGGCAATGCGAAATAAAAGGCAGAATCTGTCAAAAACAGAACAGTCCGTAAAGACGAATTTTAAGATGGCACCAGACTTGCTCAAATGGAAAAACTCAAAACTAATGAAAGTTGCGTACATATCTGAGGATCACGTTCGTAAATTGGCAGATTTTTTCGAATTTTCTACAGAGAACTGTGCCCAGATTCGTGACAGACAGCAATGCTGTTTCTGCGCAGCGATCCCAAATATAACATCAACTTTGACATAGAAACTTTACTTGGCACAAAAACATGATAAGGAGAGGTTGCTACAGTAGTAAACAACTTCCAAGACTCAAATATAAAACAAAGTACTGTAGTAAAAAAAAACACATGGGTTATCTCCCAAGAAGTTCTTTTCTTTATAGCCATTAAGATGGGCTCAGCAGTTTTAATGATGCACTCGCAAGAAATAGAAGTTGAAGCAAAAGAGAGCATCAAGAGGCAAATTCAAAACACATTTAAGTCTAACATGCTTCCTATGCATAGGAATCTTGTAAATAAACAAGTTCATGAAGAGCAAAGTAACAAGCATAGGAAGATAAAACAAGTGTAGCTTCAAAAATTTCAGCACATAGAGAGGTGTTTTAGTAACATGAAAATTTTTACAACCATATTTTCCTCTCTCATAATAACTTTCAGTAGCATCATGAGCAAACTCAACAATATAACCATCACATAAAGCATTCTTATCATGAGTCTCATGCATAAAATAATTACTACTCCCAACATAAGCATAATCAATTTTATTAGTTGTAGTGGGAGCAAATTCAACAAAGTAGCTATCAAATATAGGAGGTATATTGTAATCATAATCAAATTTATCCTCCATAACAGGTGGTAACAAAAGACTACTATCATTATAATCATCATAAATGGGAGGCAAAGTATCATCAAAGTAAATTTTCTCCTCAATGCTTGGGGGATTAAAAATATCATGCTCATCAAAGCCAGCTTCCCCAAGCTTAGAATTTTCCATAGCATTATCAACAATGGTGTTCAAAGCATTCATAGTAATAACATTCCCATTAGCATGCATAAAAAGTTCCATGGGTTTCTTAATTCTTTCTTCAAACACATCATGTCCTAATTCAAGATAAAGTTCATAAAGATCTCTCATATTTTTGTTGTTTTCCATTATGCCTAACTAGTGTAAACAAGAAACCAAATGTCGCAATTGCGAGTCTAAAGGAAATAGCTTCGAGTACTTACAACGGCGCCGGAAAATAGCTTAGTAGCCGAGGTCCGGAGTGTGAGTACCTTTTACCTTTCCTCCCAGGCAACGGCGCCAGAAAATAGCTTGATGTCTACGTTCCCCCTCCTTTCCTGTAGACAGTGTTGGGCCTCCAAGTGCAGAGGTTTGTAGAACGGCAGCAAGTTTTCCCTTAAGTGGATCACCCAAGGTTTATCGAACTCAGGGAGGAAGAGGTCAAAGATATCCCTCTCATGCAACCCTGCAACCACAAAGCAAGAAGTCTCTTGTGTCCCCAACACACCAAATAGGTGCACTAGTTCGGCGAAGAGATAGTGAAATACAGGTGGTATGAATATATATGAGCGGTAGCAACGGTGCCAGAAAATAGCTGGCTGGCGTGTAGTTGATGGTGGTAGTATTGCGGCGAGTAGTAACACGGTAAAACAGGTAAACAAGCGAGTAGTAACTCAGCAGTATTTAGGAACAAGGCCTAGGGATTAGACTTTCACTAGTGGACACTCTCAACATTGATCACATAACAGAATAGATAAATGCATACTCTACACTTTTGTTGGATGATGAACACATTGCGTAGGATTACACGAACCCTCAATGCCGGAGTTAACAAGCTCCACAATAATGCTCATATTTTAGTAACCTTTAGTGTAAGATAGATCAAAAGACTAAACCAAGTACTAGCATAGCATGCACACTTGTCACCTTCATGCATATGTAGGAGGAATAGATCACATCAATATTATCATAGCAATAGTTAACTTCGCAATCTACAAGAGATCATGATCATAGCATAAACCAAGTACTAACACGGTGCACACACCTGTCACCTTTGCACACATGCGGGAGGAATAAAACTACTTTAATAACACATCACTAGAGTAGCACATAGATAAATTGTGATACGATGCACATTGCAATCATAAAGAGATATAAATAAGCACTTCACTACGCTCTTCAACAGTGAATAAGTACTTCGTGAAATATAGCCTAAGAGACCCACACGGTGCACACACTGTCACCTTTACACACGTGGGACAAGGAGTCTCCGGAGATCACATAGGTAAAACCCACTTGACTAGCATAATGACATCTAGATTACAAGCATCATCATATGAATCTCAATCATGTAAGGCAGCTCATGAGATTATTGTATTGAAGTACATAGGAGAGAGATGAACCACATAGCTACCGGTACAGCCCCGAGCCTCGATGGAGAACTACTCCCTCCTCATGGGAGCGAGCAGCGGTGATGAAGATGGCGGTGGAGATGGCAGCGGTGTCGATGGAGAAGCCTTCCGGGGGCACTTCCCCGCTCCGGCGGGGTGCCGGAACGAGAGACTCCTGTCCCCCAGATCTTGGCTTCGCGATGGTGGCGGCTCTGGAACTTTTCTCGTATCGTGGCTTCCTCCGTAAGGGTTTTCGATGCAGGGGCTTTATATAGGCGAAGAGGCGGCGCAGGAGGGTCAACGAGGCGACGACACCATAGGGTGGCGCGGCCAGGGCCTGGGCCGCGCCACCATGTCATCTGGGCCCACCAGGGCCCCCCTCTGGCGGCTCTCGGGTGTTCTGGATGCTTTCGGGCAAAATAGGAACCTCGGAGGTGATTTCGTCCGATTCCGAGAATATTTCGTTACTAGGATTTCTGAAACCAAAAACAGCAGAAAACAGGAACTGGCACTTCGGCATCTTGTTAATAGGTTAGTTCCAGAAAATGCACGAATATGACATAAAGTGTGCATAAAACATGTAGGTATCATCAATAAAGTAGCATGGAACATAAGAAATTATCGATACGTCGGAGACGTATCAAACTTCTAATGTTTAGTGTCTTTGTTTTAGTTGCATGATGAATTCTTGTAACCAACAAGTGCAATTACATAACTTCGAAAATGATATATGTTTTTAAAGAAGCAATTTCACTGTATATCTGATTCTCGGTATTGTTGTTCACTATTGTCATAGTGACTCGTCCTCTGAAAGTTCACTCTAAAGTTGCTTATATACACCTCAACGTTTTTCATGGCACCGTTCTAATAAAAACATGTATTTAGATGCGTCTTCAGGAAAAAAAAATTGATCCTTGAAACAAGCTTTGTCAAGTTTAAGTAGTATAGTTGGATGAGTGATGTAAAAGTTGAGCATGCTATCAATCCTCTGGGTTCCCACTGTACCTCGAGGTCACTCTTTTGTTTGCATAATGCAGTTTGCATAAAACCTGTATTTCTTCTTTGCAGAGTTTACTCGTTATGTAGCTGCCTCAGCAATGTGTGTTAACCTGTCAACCTGAAAAGTTGAATGTAGTTTGTTTTGTACATGATGATGTAGTGCAGAACACAGAGGAAACACCACAATCACTCCCTATACATATATGTAGCTAGTAACCTGAGAGAAGGTGTAGTGTAGAGCTGCAGCAAGCGATTAAAATCATTGGTGTTTGTTGGTCATAACCCGAGAGTTTTTCATTAAAAGGATCCTGATTTCTTTTTCATTACAGTACAAACCCTACTTCACGTATGTTTCCTTTAATTTGGCACAAGTGTTTTCAGCTCGTGTTTCTTACTTTTGCATGGATACAACCATAATACAAGAGAAATTAGTCTTCAGCTGAATCTAAATTTTTTTGTAGTAATTAGTATTATCCATGATGGCAAGGGAGTATGCATAAATTACAGAATGTCGGCAATATGGAGTTTGAAAAACCATTTTCATTTGCTGCATGTCGGCAAATCATGTTCAATTTAAAACCTACCCGTATGAGTAATTCATAGTTGCTTCATGCAGGGGCTTGCTTTCTTGAACACTCCTTCCGCTGATTCGTTGCTGCATTTCTGGATGTTTTCCAGCAAGAGCAAACACAACATCAGTCTGAATCTTGATCAGATCTTCCCAAGATATCTGTTGTAGAATAGTGTCCTTCCCATGGAAAGGTATAGCATGTATTAATATTTCAGTCATTCTCAGTGTTCTAAGTCATGTTTTTCAGGCAGGTAATTTGTCAGTATTTTAGTTTTCATTTCTTGCAGTCATATTATTTTTTCTCTAGTCATTTGTCTAATTCTTCAGTCCCTCAGTCTTTTAGTTTTTCAGTAACTTAGTCTCTCAATTAAGCCTCTTTGTTTTCAGTTTTTAGTCCCTCTCTGTTTAGTCCCTCGGTTTATTTTCTAAAGTCTCTCACCAATTCACTCACTCATTTTTCGGCATTTCACTCAGTAACTTAGTTATTCAGTTTTTTTTCTCTTCAGCCTCTCAGTGTATGTCTTCAGTTTTCACTTTCTGATGTTCAATCTTTATTACGTTCATCATTTTTTTTAGTCCTTCATTCCTCGGGTTTTCATTGTCCGTTGTTCAGTTCATCATTTTTTTCTTCATTCTTCAGTGTCTCATTCTTTAGTCCTCACTCACTCTTGAGTCTCTAAGTCTCCAACAACTTTCCAATAACTCATTTATTAGTCCTCGACCTTCTTTCTCCGGGCCACACTTTCTTCAATATCTCAGTCTTTGGTGGCTCTTCACTAACTCTAAGTATTTATGTTTACTCTTAGTCTTTATTTGCATTAACTCTCATTCTTCAGTCTTTGATGTCTTTTTCTTCAGCCAGTCTTCAATGACCCTTTTTTCATTTTTAGTCAAAAGTGAGAACAAGACGGAAGATTTCATAATGGATATAAAGACACTTTTTCCCTAGACCAGAGGGGAGATCGGAGAGTGGATACTTTTCAGTTCTACATGGAACATCAAGGTGCAAATGTTGCTTCATATATGTCTTTTTTTAATTTAGTCCAAGTGATGCTATTCATTTATTAAATTACTATTATTTCCAGTATCTTGTTTTTCTTTTTCAGTTAAAGTGTTCATTTTCTTGCATCCATCAAGATAGGCTATCTTTTTTAATCATAATTCTGGTTCTCTTTTTGAGAGCCTCTTAGATGCTTCTTTGGAGTTTGTTTTGTTCACACTATTGCTTCTCTCTTTGGTTTGTCTGAGGTCTTGCTTTGAGCTTATGTGCCTGTTTTGGAAATAAAGTGTTTTATTACTGTGCTAACCCCCACAACGGATGGACGAATGTGTTTTCGAGGCCTCACTCTCTTTAATATCCCAACTTGCATTTCTTTTTTATTTTAGTATCTTTTATTTTCCAGAGACTTGGTTATCATTGTCTCATTAATCTTCCTTCAGTTTTGACGATTTTTCTCAAAAGAAATCAGTTTGGCATCTTCAGATTTTTTTTAAGACAACATCATGTTACTTAGCAACAAACCTATAGTAGCAACTTGGTCGGCAACGGAAATTTCAGCAGCTCCCAAAACTACAACCACTACCAAACTTGTTAACTGTCACTTGGTTCAGCAATCATCAGTTTACTTTTCTGGAAGAAGTCTGTACACACTCTTGTCCTGTAGTTTTTTTTATTACACGAACAGTTAGTGTTTTTCTTCTCCCAATTCTGTTGATGATGAGGATGTATGTGAATACAATGTGGCTATAATATTTTTGGCTCAATCATCAGTTACTATATGCTCAGTTTCTCCTAAATGTGTCTTTTCCATTTGGTAAGTGTTACTTTGTTCATCAATTTTTCAGTTTAATTTTTCTAGAAGGAGTTTGTCATGTAGTTTTTCTACACAAGCACACTTTGTGTTCTTAGATTTCCCACTCTTAATTTTATCTCTTGTTTCTTCTGTCCTCATTATTATTAGTTGTGGCGTTGATCATCAGATGTTCTGATAAGTAATTTGAGTTTCTCACCATTGTGTTCATAGACATCTACCATTACCGCCACCTGCAGTCCACTCAAGACCTGTTTATTTTCTCCCTGTATATGTCTTCTCTCGTTTTGAGGATGAATGTTGTACTTGGTTACCTTACTTCCTCCACTGAGAACATTCACTGTGTGTCTTCTTCATTGTATTTCCTTTTTTGTAGCTTCTTTGAGCTATGTCATTTTCTTTAATCTGTTAATTTAAATTATTTTACTTTTTTCACATATCTAATTTCTGTACTGTAAACTCCTCTAGGATCCATCCGATATATGGATTGAGGAGTCCTAAAGGGCTCAGTAACCCTGCTTGAGTAGTCCTAAGGGATTTTCCATGCGAAACCAAACCCAAATAGTATTGCTATACACTAACTGACATAATCTCTAGCACTATGCATACGTCCCAGAAGTAACTAGTTCTCTTCATCTTGATAGTGCTCAGTTTGAAGTTTGTTCAGCAAATCTTTCAGACTTATTTTAAACTTTCTCATGGTTTGATTTCAGTTGTCAAAAACATCCTGATGTCTTTCAATCACAACATACCAAAATTAATGAAGCACATGGCAGGGAATTCAGAGGCAAAACCTTTGTTGGAAGAGATTCGGCAGTCCCAGGTATGTTGGCTTGGAGAACTTTTTTGCCTTTCTTCTTCTTCGTTTCTTCCATTCCTGAAAATTTATCTTTTCCCTCCATTTTCTTGAGGTAGCCTCTGGATCTCGAGCTTCCATAGAGGAGCAGCCGCATCTTTTCCCCGTCGGAGTGGTTGGAGGTCGCGATCTCTTTTTCATGTTGGACAAGAAGGTCGAGACAGGGAACGTGTGTTCTGGAGGTGTTTGTGGGCTTACATACAATTCACGTTATATTTGTTGGGATTGTCGTTTAATTTCTTGGCCTTTCCCTGCCATGGGCTTATAGAAAGCTTTAGAACTCAACGGATACTGAAATTCAAAATGTGGACTCAAAAGTGTACTGAATAAAAATATGCCTGTTCCGTTGGCAGAAAACAGACAGTTTTTTTCGGTTCTTTTTCGTTTAGCTTATTGTTGTGTAATCTTTTACAGGTGTCATTGTTTGATTGGGTAGAAAAAACTGTCTGTTCCTCAATTGAAAAACAGCTATCTGTTGTATAGTCAGTCCCTTAAGCAATCACTTGTCCAGGCTAGCTAGCTGCCTTGACCCGAGGTGGTCGATTCGCTTGCCCGCGTGCTCCGATGATCCGGAGGGGAGGATGCGCACGATTGAGGTCTCGTGATTATGTCGGGGACTTCACTAGCGTCTAGCGGGATTAGGCAAAATTAACTGGATCCAACGTTGCCCCATGTAATCATCTGCGTCAGCATGATCAGTTCAATTCTTTTATGTGCTGCTGTGTTTGCTCGCCTTTGAGTGTTTGCTGACCTCCAACTCAGGTTTCAAGTAGGGCGGGATATTCCGCCATGCCGCTAGGCCGTCCCGCCAGTGGCTAGACCGCAAGCCTGACGCTGTTGCGCGTCCCTCTGTAGCCGGTAGCCGCAACTCACCCCGCTTGCAACCTGATCTTTAACGTACATGTGTTCCTTTAGAGATGAGGTATACACTACTAGGGAAAGGCCCATTGCCGGCGCACCTAAAACGCCTATTGCCGGCGCACCACGAGCCCGCCGGTGCGAACGCGCCGATGATAAAGGGACACTGCCGGCGCACCTGGTTGTTCGCCGGCGATATGTCAGCTATCGCCGGCGCACCACGCAGCTTCGCCGGCAAAGATTTATTCCACCGGCGCACAATCAGGTGCGCCGGCAGTAGTGCATCCAGCACTGGCGCATGCCACGTGCGCCGGCAATGTGTCATGTAGGTGCGCCGGCAATTAATTCGAAAATTCTTTTTTCCAGCTTTTTTCCAAGCATATTACAATACATATTTGACAGCAGTATATATTTACAACGCAGTTCATATTTATACAGTATTACATGCAATATGAGAAGCACATAGAGAGCCAAGTTTCATTTCGGTATCAGTACACAAATACGCAAGTCTCGTTTCGAATGTGTTGATTCATACAACACATGTGCATATGCAACACCGAACGGCGAAGTTTCACAAAGTTAGAAGTCTTGGTACATAGTCGTCACAAGTATCGTCATACACCTCACAATGTAGGTCCTAACGTAAACTAGAATCACATAGAACATGACCAACATGGTCATGACCATCATCACGAAGGCCATGGTCTTCATCCGGTTCCTCCTCATGTCCCTCATCTCTCCCGCTAGATAACGGGCGTATCTTCCTTCCGCCTCCACCCTAGTGGGGTATCCCTTGTAGCCGTTGCCGCTGAAACGGTGCACCTGTCTCCGACAGTCCTCCCGCCGTCGTAGACTCCAGGAACCCTCCCCTTGTACACGACATATGTCGTCGGCATCTCCATTCACAAGACAAGTAAAACGTTAGTACCAATGCAATGAACAAGTGCCAACTCAAATAAGAGATAAGTAGTATGAACTAAATAGCATGTGCCTCATACTTTGTTGGTCGAAATAAATAATAACATACAGGGATGGGGTCAGTGAGGCTAGGTAGGATGCACAATAGATTGATATTTGTGGCCATCACACCAAGCCTCACCGGCCCCACCCCGGAGTGTACAAGTGACCGAACATTTTAATCATCGGCCAATGCAATTAAGAAGTGCGAACTCAAATAGAAGACAAGTAGTACGAATTAAATAGCGTGCCTCATACTTTGTCGGTCGAAACAAATATTAACATCCAGGGATGGAGTCGTTGAGGCTAGGTAGGATGCACAATAGATTGATACTTGTGGCCGTCGCACCAAGGCTCACCGGCTCCACCCCCGAGTGTACGATTGACCGAACATTCTAATCATCGGCGAACTCCAAATACGAGGCAAGTAGTGGTCGAGTAAATGCAAATAATTATTAAGCTATGTACGCCATAATCTTGAAATATATAGCAAAGTAAATGAAACTACAGACACATGTTCACATGCACATTCATACAACTAAATAAAAGCAACTAGTCGATTCTATGGGAATATATAACAATTATTACAAGTACGGAAGTTCAAGGACATATCGTTCAAGCTTTAGCAAGTGTTCCCGTCGTAGGATCAGGTTGTACGCCTAGGGGGAATGGACGGCAGCCCTCAAGCGAGTTGAACGGCCTCTCATCACGCGACATCTCCAAGCGGAGGTCTATCTCGTCATTAGGTGGTAGACCATAGCCGTAGAAGAACTCGCCGGACCTATTGTTGACATCCTCGCAGGATTATCGTGCAAATGAACCGCTGGATGCGACCCCAGCTCTTTCTAATCTCTCTATCGTGGACATCCGCCATGTTTGCAAACCTGTTTCCGAGATTATCCGGCAGCAACATGTCATCCGCGTACTTTATGTACTCCTGCATCCGAAGGATGGCGTACCACGCGTCCATCCCATTGTCGGGCGTCGACCGCCCGAGGCAGGGGAAGTTGGTTGTGTGGGTTAAGACGAAGCCTCCTCGGGATTTCCTCTCTACTTTGAGGGGGCTCGCCTTGTTGGCGAAGCCGGTGAGAGCATCATTGAGAAGGGCCCCGATGTGGGAGTAGTCTTTCTTGCGGTCCCTACCCGAGTCAAGATAGATCGCATGCGAGTGTTGCGGGTGCACGACGATGAGGGTGCAGTAACTTGTCTCTCGCGGAAAACACACGGATTAACCTTTGGAAATGCAAATGGAGATATAGGATAGAATGGTGATGGGGGACTAGCGAGTGATTACTTACTCGGGGAAGTAAGGGATGAGAATGGCGCCCTTCTTAATGTTCGCCAGCATGAAATCCTCGACCCGCCGGGTGGCAATCGCGCGATCCCCGTGGTTGCGGATGATGCTCTCCCGCATATAGAAGGGGTCCATGATCGCGATGGTCGGCGTCCCCTCCTTAACAATCTGGGAAGACATGCTAAGAGCAACTAGGCGAACCACACTAAAGTGGAGCGCTTGCATGCGATAGATGCCGAAGATGTCGTTGAACCGGATGAAGCACAAGTCCGCGGGGTACTTCTCGACGAAGTTCATGCCAGCTTGGCACCTTCGCCACGAAGAGAGGGTAACCAGGATCTTTTGATTTGAGAAGAAGGTTCTCCACATGCAAGACGAGCCTCATGCAAGCTCCTCATATCCGGGGTGAGTTTCTTCACGACATGCTCCGGCAGCATCGGTTGACCCAAGTGATGCAGAGGTCGCCAATTGTTTGGCAACTTGTCAAGGAGTGGGACCTTGTCCTTGGATTTGGCCGCCGCCGCCTTGTCTTGGGCGTCCTTCTTATTTGCCCTCTTCCTCTTCTTGGGTTGTAGTGCTGGACCATCCATCGCCGTAGTGGCCGTAGCACGGAGTGTGTTTGGGCTCAACATATTTTTGACGGCGGCGGTGGCGACCTCCTCGAGATTTTCCTCCTCATCGACCGTTTCTTGAGAATCGAACAGCCTTCTTGGAGCACACATATTTGAAGCCCGGCGCATCCTCATGGACAACTTGTGAAGACGTAGGAATATCCCATTGGAAGTTGTCACGTTCATATTCCTCGGCCTCCGGCGCAGCTCGGCCGTTGTGGTGGGGCGCCGACCTCCAGCGCAGCTGGCCGTTCGGTGGGGCGATGACCACGGCGCCGCCGGCCGGCCGTGGAGGGACGCCGACATGTGGCGCCGCAAGGTGCTTGTCTTTGCTTGCCGTCGACCCCGAGTAGGTGTTGATCCGAATTAGGGTCTTCGGCCATAGCAGCACCCAACCCTTCAAGTGAGGCCGCATTCAACGGGCTATCGTCACTCGGCACCATGCGGTTGATTAGGAGGAAACAAATCCTCATAGCCCGGTAACGCCCGATCCACTTCAACCCGGTAAACGTCATCCGCCATATCTCGTGTGTGCCACTTCTTATCCAGGGGCCGAATGATGGACCCCTCGCGACGTCTTTGAGTTCGTCGTTTACTCTCATCAAAAGGTGCATGGCGTCGAGAGCGCCTGCGAGAACATGTGTATGGCGTTAGAGAGAGGGCAAGGATGACGAAACTAATATATTAACTTGATGTACACATTAGTTAATTACCGTGAGGGCGTTGAGCTCGGCTAATGTCGACGGGCCAGCACATGCGGCGGCGGGCGTGCAAGTGACGGAGGGGCTGCTACCCGGCATGGACGGTGAATCCCTAGCACCAGCCGACATTGCCGGCGGCCGGAGGAGTCTCCATTATAACATTGTCATTGCCGGGCGGACGGCGGCACCATCGAGTTGCTGCCGTTGAAGCTAACCACTTGCATTTTCGGGGGGGGGCCTTGTTTGCCACCCTCATACCACGCTTGTAGAGCGTTGAAATCTGCTTGGACTCCAGCCGGCGACTTCAGCTTTGACTTCAGTGTACGAGTGTAGCTTTGAGTTGCGGTACCGGCTGCGGTACCAAACCAGCTTGGACTTGGGCTAGGATTGACTCCGTCATTTCCTCCACCTCCCGCCGCTTCCTCTCATTACACGCATTTTTATCGGCCGCGGACGACAAGCCATAGGGACCATGCTTGTAGCCCTGTACCGGCGCCAGCCACACGGCCTCTATGCGGCCTTCTCGTCGGTGAATGCTCATTAACGATGTTTAGCGCCCTTACGAGAGGCTTGTCCCAGGCTACCCTGCCCGTCGACGCTCGGGACGAGGAGCCTTCGTCACCTTGGGAGGCTTGAGAAAGTCTTTGTCTTTCTTCTTCCTCGCGGAAGAAACGCGAACCATTTAGAAATGTTGCTACTATTATATGAACGATACTTGATCTAATAAAACCGGTAAATTGCTTACCAGCTTTTTTCTCCAACGCCAGACCTTCCGGTCGTTCGTGAACCAAATTATGCTCGGTTACGACCTTCGGGTCCGTGACAAGTTCCCCGGTTAGTTTCTTCTTATGGTACCGGGACCTCGATGAATCTTCTTTCAAGCGGGTCCTTGTACTTGAGCCAGGGGTTCTCAATGCCGGCATTTACATACGCCTCGTCCTCCTTCGCCCAATAGGGCTCCTTTCCCTCGTACCCACGGCTCCCAAGGTTGTGGTTGCCGATGTTAAGCTCCCGCATTTCCTTCCCCCACAACTTGCGATTCTTGGTTGCTTGTAGCTCTTCATTGGCCACAAAAGCATCAAAGTCCGCCCGGGTGACATGCGGAAAGGCGGAGTGGACCTCTTCGAAACCTTTGCCCTCGAGCAATCAGCCTCCGCACCATGTACTTATAGCTGCTCGAGGTGTTTGGTGAACTTCGTGAGGGCTTGTGAGTTCACAATGTTGTTGGTTTGATGACCGGAGGCGTAGTCGCCTAGGAACTTGTATCGTGCGTGCAACCTCGCAATGAGCTGGGCTCGCAAAGGCGCTTGCTCTCAGCTCGGAGGTCCGTCTCGTTGAGATTGACGACCTCTCGGAGGATACATGCCAGCTGGTTGCCGTACCCCTTGGCAACATCCTTAGGCAACACCGGCAAACCACCGGTGGGGTCCACCTCTCGTGATCGTGTCTCTCGCCGGTGCCGACCGTGTTTTGGCGCCTTGCCTTCCGCGGCCTCTTGGCTCCACTTGTCCCGGTGCCACTACTCCCGGCGGCGGCGCTAGGATCGTCGCCGCTTGTCTCGCCGCCACCCCCGGCGGCGCCGGTTGCCTCATCGCCGCTAGGCTCGTAGGTACTACCCCCGGCGGCGGCGCTTGCCTCGTTGCCGCTCGGCTCGTCGGCACTACCCCCAGCCGGCATCCTCCATCTCATGGTCCTCGTCGCCGCCAACACCAGCGGCCTCGGCATCCTCCTCCGTCCTAAAGAAGTGCCTATTGTAGTGCTCCTCTAACTCTTCTTGAGACGACATGGTGGCTTGCACTAATAGAAGACGAAAAAGAGTTAGAATTCACGGAAAAATTCGGCATGACCTTTGCTAAAAATTGGTCATGCCGAGTGCTAGAATTGCCGAAACGGAAATGAATCGACATTCCGGCACTCAATAGCAACTCAATCCCTGTAACAGAAATGCAATTCACATATAGGGGAGACAATATAACCATCACCATAAACGAGAGACAATATAACTTGACCATCACCATGAACACCATAACCATCACCATAAACGAGAGACAATATAACTTGACCATTACAGTAGGGGAGCAGCTTCATTTTCATTTTCATTTCACAATAACCATCGATAATAGCACTACAATAGCATTACAAGTAGCACTTAGCATTACAAGAGATGAATGTAAATCAAATTCTCACACTCGTACAACAACAGAATTTCATCATGCTAGCCCCGGATTCAAACCATCTTTAGCATTTTACACCATAACCATGTTACATCAACACCATGCTACTCTCGGCTACATAATTAAAACAGATGCCAAACAGCAGCTTGTACCCACTTATAAGACAGCTTCCAAAAAACAGATCATTTTATATATATGGCAGTGGCATATATATGGATCATTTTATATGAACCGTATAAGGAACATAGCACCAAGTTTCATTTGTGGATTATCGTAAAGCTCCAATTATAAATCAACTAAATGAACCTAGCTAGCTACTGTCCATTTGCAACAGCACATCATATATTTATTTAACATAATAGAGAAAAAATTGTTAGAATATCTGGTAGCATTTTATGAACCATAGCTTACTTTCCATTAGCCCTTCCTTTCAAAAATGACTACTAAACCTAGCACTGGCATTTTATGAACCAGAAGCACACCAAATATTTATGGGCATGAGATTGTGATCTTTTCTAAACCAGAGAATTGCTTTTCATCTAAACCAAGAGTAGCATGACCGTAGAATAACCATCATTGACACATTTAGCATTTACCAGTTAATGAACCAAGAATTTGCATTTCATCATTTAAAGCAATAGCAATTGCATTTACATCATTTGTCATACAGCCATCTCCATTTCATTTCCATTTTAAATAGTGAACTAGCAATAGTGAACTAAACCAGAGAACTATTTTAAATAAACCAGTAGCATTTCCATTTCATTTACACTATAATAAAAAACCCCAACTCAATTTCTTTTTTCAACAGCACTTAGTATATAAAGCATTTTATTAAAGCATTTTATTTTTATTGCTAACATAATTTGACAAGTAGCATGAGCATGAGAGCATAAATGGCAGAGAGCATTTTCTCTCGGTTAAGGGAACATATAAATGTTGAGAATAACATGTATTTTACAATAGCATGGACCATTTTCTTGCTACTGCTAGCATTCTTGGCTAACCCTAACACTTGGCTAACCCTAACCCTAGCATTCTTGGCTAACCCTAACCCTAACATTTAAATGTATGCCTAACCCTAACACTTGCTACTGCTAGCATTCCTTCACCTTGTACATGCACTCGGCCAATTAACTAAACAAAATCAATTTTCATTTTAGCTACCGCAAGTAAAATCAATTTTGAGCCAAACCTCTATTTCATTTTCTTTTTTTGGCAGTAGGTAATGATGCATTTTCATTTTGAACCAAATTAATTTACAACCAGATGAGCATGCATGAGCATTTTGAACTAAACAATTGGGCATTTTTAACCAGTAGCAATTTATGGCAGCATTTTTAGTGCTAGCAAATTTTATTAACTAAACCTACTAAATTATTTTAACTAGAGAACCATCATATTATTATGAACATACCTAAAAAACATGAAAAGTAGCACCGAAAATCCCCATTTTTTGCTACCGCATTTCATCATTTAATTTCAAACCAGAGAATGAATTCATTGTAGTGCTCTCTCAAAATTTCAAACCATAGAATGAATATGAGTGCATTTCATCATTTGCTACCGCATTTCATCATTTGCTATCGCATTTCATCATTTAATTTCAAACCAGAAAATTTCAAATTGATGATTTTAGTATGAACCCTAACATTGAAAAAGCAATGGGGGCAGAGGGGGATTGGGGCCGGAGGGGGATTGGGGGCAGAGGGGGTGGACGTACCTGACTACCAGCGAGGGGTCGACGGCGGCGGCTAGCGGCGGTGCACGGTCTCCCGTCTCCTCGCTCCTCGCTCCTCCTCTCCGTGGCGGCCGGCGAGCGCGGATCCGACGGCGGCGGTGGATCCGACGGCGCCGCGGCGGCTCCTCCTCGACAGCGGCGGCGGCTCCTCCTCGACGGGCCGGGAGGCAGGTGGTGGGGGGCTGGTGGGTGCAGAACGGCGGGCGGCGGCGCCGGCGGGTGGTCGTCGTCGTCGGTACGGGGAAGATGTGAGGAAGAGGAAGAGAGAGATAGCACGCGCAGCGGTTAAGTCCCGGGCATAGCTGGGCTCACCTTATTGCCGGCGCACCACGTGTTTGGTTCGCCGGGGACAACTATACCCCGGCGAACCAAACACGTGGTGCGCACGGCAATGGTGAGCCCGACTATACCCGGGACTTGTCCCCCGACTCGGCTGGCCATTTCTTTTTAGGGATTTCTATTTTCGTGCCCTCGAGGTCCTTAGTTGTACTCGCGTTTTCCCCAGCTCCTTAGTTTTTCCTCGGCTTTCCCCAAGCCCTTGTCCGAACCGCGGAAGGAGCTCGGACGGAAGGAATCCGTTAAGTTGACTCGTTCCGTGGCCGACGAGTGGGGTCGTGTCGTTTGTGGGGTCGCGTCGTGTGGGACCGCGTGGGACAGGAGGAGGCCGTGTTTGTGTGGCCGTAGCGTGTGGGGCCGTAGCGTGTGGAGCCGTGTGGGTCCGGGACGGGGACACGAGTGGTTTCGTCTCTTCCGCCCAGATTAGCGGTTTTCAATGTACCTTTTTCCTCTCTATCGCTCGATCTCATTCATATTTGATAGCCCAAATTGGTAGCAAATCTAGAGCAGCTTCTCCTTCTGTTTTTTAACGCCATTCATTTCTTTATGCCTTCGTTTTTACCCAATCAGGTAGGAAATCTAGGGCACAAATCCGGAGAAAAAATATAGGATAAGCCTGCATACAGGCAACCAACATAGCATAGATATATTCAGTGACAGATCCAAAAGTAGTACCGATAGATCCAACATAAGCTACAATTTACATGAAATTAAGCCGCTCTACGGATAGAGCGAGTCACATACGAGAGTGCAAGAGGGCACGTTCAACGCCTCCGGGTAGCGCGTGTGACTCGCTTGGAGGTTGCGAGTGAATCCCAAGTGCTTTGTGTTTGGCCATGTACGCATGCACGTTCACGGTCCTTCCAACTCTAGCGCCACATCCGCCAATGGATTCAAGCATGGTTCACCAGGGAGTTGAAGTCGGTGGCGCGGAGCTTCTGTTGCGAAGGGGCACTTGTAAATGCCTCGAGCAAAAGGGCCATCGTAATGGCCGGACCGCAGCCTCCCGAGGACGTGATGAGTCTTGGTGTGGAAGGACTCGTCGACCGTCGTCGACGTCGGCCTGCTTCCGCACCGTCACGTAGCACCAAAGATCGTGCAAAAAACACGGAGTCAATTGCAACGATGATGGACAGAGAGTGAACAAAAATCATGCATGATAATATGGGCTCGAAAAAAGAGGTAGCCTCGGTTACATTGGACACACTTATATCCAGGATTTGAGTCAGCAAACCAAAGATCATGCACAACAAATTTGTACACACTAATTGTTCTATCGACCAAACTCACTGAATCAATTTATGCCCAAATATTCATCATCATCGGCACAAATCTTAAACAAAAGAAAATCACAAACACTAATAACGCAAGATCTAACACAAAAGGATCGAACTAGGAACAGACGAACAATAATAATGCAAGATCTAACAAAAAAGGATTGAACTAGGAATGTACGAACCGTAATAACGGTAGATCTAACACAAAATGATTGAAATGAGATAAGAACTAGGAACAAAGGGTTACCTCCGGCTCGTTGTCGACGATGGTGGTGTCGTAGGGGTTCTCCGGCGCGTCGTACCGCACTCGGTTCGTACGGGTCCCAATCGACG
>NC_061508.1:7714643-7787424 GCF_022539505.1 Lolium rigidum | reverse complement strand
AGAATACGTAGGCAATGGCACCCGTAAAATAGTTAATACTACTTCCAATGACATAAAGAACGAGTATATGATGATGCGAGATGGACCGGGGTTCCCAGCTATCTACACTAGTGGTAACTCTCCAATAACAAGGGTTGGGTGAAGAAATTACAGTTGGGCAATTGATAGGATTGAAATAGCATTAAGACAGAACATCAAGATTATTAATCATGTAGGCATGTTTTCCATATATAGTCATACGTGCTCGCAATAAGAAACTTGCATAACATCTTTTGTCCTACCAGCCGGTGGCAGCCGGGCCTCTAGGGAATCTACTAGAAATTAAGGTACTCCTTTTAATAGAGCACCGGAGCAAAGCATTAACACTCCGTAAAAACATGTGATCCTCATATCTAAGCCTTCCCTCCGAGCTTATCCCAGCTTGCTGCCACTCCGGGGCCTCGGTTCCGGACATAGACATATGCAAACAACTTGTAGATACAATCTAAGCAATAAGTATAGAGCTTAAATCTAAGATCATGCCACTGGGGCCGTAGTGACAAGCATTAAACACAACAAGATTACAGCAACAATAACTTCACAAACTTTATAGATAGACTGATCATAATGTAACAATTCATCGGATCCCAACAAACACAACACCGATTACATCAGATGGATCTCAATAATGTAAGGCAGCTCATGAGATCATTGTATTGAAGTACATGGGGGAGAGAATACCAACTAGCTACAGCTAGAACCCGTAGTCCATGGGGGAACTACTCACGGAGCATGATGGAGGCGGTGGCGTCGATGGAGATGGCTTCCGGGCACTCTCCCCCATCCCGGCGGCGTGCCGGAACAGAGATTATGTCCCCCGAAACGGAGTTTCGCGATGGCGGCGGCGCCCCTGGAGTCTTTCTGGAGTTTCGTCAATTGGTATTGCGTTTTTAGGTTGAAAGGGCTTATATAGGCGAAGAGGCGGCGCAGGAGGGCGCCTGGGGGTCCCACCCCATAGGACGGCGCGCCCACCTTCCAGGTCGCGCCGGCCTATGGTCTGGGGGCCCAGGCCTCCCCTCTGACTCCCCTTCGGTGTCCTGGTCCGTCTCGGAGAATTATGATGTTTGGTCTTCGTTTCGTCGAATTCCGAGAATATTGCCCGAACAGCCTTTCTGGAACCAAAAATAGCAGAAAACAGGAACTGGCACTTCGGCATCTTGTTAATAGGTTAGTTCCGGAAAATGCATGAAATCGTTATAAAGTGTGAGCAAAACATGTATCTATTGTCATAAAACAAGCATGGAACATCAGAAATTATAGATACGTTGGAGACGTATCACCAACCGGTCATACTCAGCCTGGTCTGTAGTCAGAGTGGTGATCCGGGCTTCCGCTTCCTTCCGCGCCCGGCTTTCTTCCTCCAGCTCCGCCCGCAGCACCGCGCTGGAGTCGGTGAACTCCTTCAGAGATTCATCCAACTTAGATTCAGCAGCAGCCAGGGCCTCCTTTAGCTCTCGATCATGCCGCAGCTCAGCCTCTACGAGTTGATTCTTGAGCGCCGCGGAGATGGTCTTCTGAGCGTCCAGGGCCTTGCGATGATCAAGGGCAAGCTGCTCCTTTTCGGCTGAATCCGGAAGAAAAGGGGATTAGCAAAGTGATCCAGTAAGTTCAAGAAATAAAGAAAGATGCCGGAGAACGAAAGTGATGCCGGAGCTCTACCTTTAAGCGCGGAGAGCTGGGCAGTGAGGTCCTCGAAGGAGGTCCGGAAGAGCTGGTATGCAAAGGATTTATAAGTACTGAAAGTAAGAAAGCAACCGGTACAGAAAGGTGCCGGAGAATGAAAACTTACCTTGGCACTTGCTGTGGGCATCGGAAAGGGACCGGTGCTCCCATAGAAGCTCCTCAAAGAGTTTCCTTTGAGACAAGTTGGCCTTTTAATACTCAGGATAGCCTTGATCTTTTCCGGTTTAACCTCAATGCCTCTAAGAGAGATAATACGTCTCCAACGTATCTATAATTTTTGATGTTCCATGCTAGTTTTATGACAATATCTACATGTTTTGTTCACACTTTATATCGTTTTTATGCATTTTCCGGCACTAACCTATTAACAAGATGCCGAAGCGCCAGTTCCTGTTTTCTGCTGTTTTTGGTTTCAGAAATCCTACACAGGAAATATTCTCGGAATTGGACGAAACAAAAGGCCAAGTTCCTATTTTTCCAGGGGCTTCACGGAGTCCGAAAGAGAGACGAAGGAGGGCCACGAGGAGCCCACACCATAGGGGGGCGCGGGCCACCCCCTGGCCGCGCCACCTGGTGGGGAGCCCACCTCGGGACTCCACCGACATTGCCCCTTCGCCTATAAAGTCTCCCAGATGTGAAAACCCTAAAAAGATAAGCCACGATACTAGAAAAGTTCCAGAGCCGCCGCCATCGCGAAGCCAAGATTCGGGGGACAGAAGTCTCTGTTCCGGCACGCCGCCGGGACGGGGAATTGCCCCCGGAAGGCATCTCCATCGACACCACCGCCATCTCCATCAACGCCGATGTCTCCCATGATGAGGAGGGAGTAGTTCTCCCCCGAGGCTAAGGGCTGTACCGGTAGCTATGTGGTTAATCTCTCCCGTACTTCAATACAATGATCTCATGAATTGCTTTGCATGATTGAGATCCATATGATGAGCTTTGTATCGCTATTAGTCTATGTGCTACTCTTGTGATGTTATTAAAGTAGTCTATTCCTCCTTCATGATGTAATGGTGACAGTGTGTGCGTCATGTAGTACTTGGCGTAGGTTATGATCGATTTTGGAGTTAATTATTACTTGATAGTATTGATGTGATCTATTCCCCCTTTCATAGTGTAATGGTGACAGTGTGTATGCTATGTTAGTACTCGGTCTAAATTGCAAAGATCTATTATGCTCTAAGGTTACTTAAATATGAATGCTGAATGTTGTGGCGCTTGTTAACTCCGGCTTGAGGGAGCTCTTGTAGCCCTACACAATGAATGGTGTTTGTCATCCAACAAAAGAGTGTATGTAGCACAAGTGAGGAGAAGTTATAAATTTATTATGTGATCAATGTTGAGAGTGTCCACTAGTGAAAGTATGATCCCTAGGCCTTGTTTTCAAATACTGCAAACATCGCTTGTTTACTTGTTTCTATCGCATCTTTACTTCTCCGCAATATTACCACCATCTATACCACCTATGTTTTACTATCTCTTCGCCGAACTAGTGCACCTATACATCCGACAAGTGTATTAGGTGTGTTGGGGACACAAGAGACTTCTTGTATCTTAATTGCGGGGTTGCTTGAGAGGACTATCTTTGACCTCTACCTCCCCGAGTTCGATAAACCTTGGGTGATTCACTTAAGGGAAACTTGCTGCTGTTCTACAAACCTCTGCTCTTGGAGGCCCAACACTGTCTACAAGAATAGAAGCACACGTAGACATCAAGAGACAATGAAGCCAATGAGTTTTCCGGCTAGTACGCCAAAGACGCACTTCAGCGGATTCAACAACATCTTGTACCGTCGGAGATTTTCAAAAGTTTCCGTGAGGTCACTGATCAAGTTGGATCCTTTCCGGGTCATGACCACAATATCGTCGATGTAGGCGTGCACGTTTCGGCCAATTTGGTCCTTCAGGCACCGCTGCATCGTACGTTGGTAGGTGGCACCTGCGTTTTTAAGCCGAAGGGCATAGTAACACAGCAGTAAGTGCCAAAGGGTGTGATGAACGAGGTCGCCTTTTGGTCGGACTTCTTCATCCGGATCTGATGATACCCGGAATATGCGTCAAGAAAACATAGAAGTTCCGCCCCCGCCATCGAATCAATGACTTGGTCAATGCGCGGCAAGGGGAACGGATCCTTCGGACAATGCTTATTCAAGCCAGAGTAATCGATGCACATTCTTAGTATTTCAGAATTCTTTTTGGGTACAAGGACGGGGTTTGCGACCCAATCAGTATGGATAGCTTCTACTACGAAACCTGCCTCTAGTAACTTTGCTAACTCCATTCCTATGGTGCGGCGCTTCTTATCTCCAAAGCGTCGCATAGCTTGTTTCACCGGTTTGGCACCCGGATTTATGTTGAGGTAGTGCTCGGCGAGTTCCCTTGGTACTCCGGACATGTCAGAAGGTTGCCATGCGAAGATATCCATATTAGCTCAGAGGAACCCGACGAGCGCACTTTCCTATTTGGGGTCCATGTTGGCTCCGACTGACACCTGCTTAGTGCTATCGCCTTCTATGAGGTCGTGCTTCTTGGTGTCTATCGCGGCCTTGAACGAGTTCTTCTGTTCGGAGATCTGCTTCTTGGTGGTCTGCATCTCACTCGGATCCACCGTGGCCCTGTAGCCTTGCAGCTCCTCTCCGGATATCACGGATTCTGCAAAGGCGGCTTCGCCCTCCTCATAGTCCCTAGCTTTCTTGTAGTCTCCGGATACGGTGATCATACCGTTAGGACCCGGAATCTTGAGCTTATTATAGATGTAGCATGCCCGTGTGTGGAACTTGTGGTAGGTGGGCCTACCGATGATTACATGGTAGGAGCTCTTGAAGGGCACCACTTCGAATGTGATCATTTCTTCGCGGAAGTTATTAACATCGCCGAAGGCCATGGGAAGTTTGATGCTACCCAGGGAAATTGCCTTTTTACCCGGAACAATACCATGAAACTCAGTGGTGTTGTGCTTGAGCTGTTCCTTGGTAAGGTTCATCCTCTCCAGGGTCTCCAGGTACATGATGTTCAAGCTGGCTCCACCGTCCATAAGGCACTTGGAGAAGTCATATCCGTCGATGCGGGGACTTACAACCAGGGCGAAGCATTCTTTAGGGATGACGGCCGGATGATCCGACTTGTCGAAAGTGCAGGCTTTTTCCGACCACTTGACGTACTGCGGCACAACCGGAACTATGGCGTTCAAGAGCCGGAGAGCCGATTTCTTTGGCCCGAACCATTGGTGTTCCGAGGAAGGTGTGGTAGGCTCCGACACTCTTTTTTATGAAGGGGTTGGATTTGTTAGCCGCGGTACCCTCTTTGGGATCCGGCGAAGCATCGTCCTCGTCCATCGCCTCGGAACTGTCCTCGTCCTTGTCCTTGTTCTAGCCCTTGCCTCCTTTGCCGCGAGGGTGCTGCTTCCGGGCTCGCTTGTATCCTGCTTCCGGGTCAGCCTTGAGATCATTGACGCACTTGCAGTTGCGGTTGGTGTGAGTGCATTTGCCCGTAGCCGGATCTAGATGGGCCAGGCACGGCATATCCCTGTATTCCTCGTACGTCTGGGGAGCGCGGGTTCCAGTAGCGGTGACTTCATCAGCGCGTTGTTGGCCCCGACCGGCTCCACCACCACGCCCGCAGCCTCTTCCGCCTCCTGGATCTCAGCGTTGGAACGTCATGGCCACCATGTCGGATCCTTCGCCCTTTTGGTCTTCGGAGGGGTTCTTCCGCTTGTTGTTGTTGCTGCTGCCGCTATTGTCGCGGTTTTTGTTTTGTTGGTGCAAGGGTATGGCCATGGTTGCGAGGTCTCCGCCTGCATCATCATCGGCGGCGGTGTGATCACTGGCGATGGTAATCATCTCATCCAATGTCAATTTGTTTGCGTTGACCAAGCAGGTAAGCTTATGCCGCAGTAGTCCACCCCTCTGCAAGCCACCAATGAAGGCATGCATAGCTGTGCGGTTATCCACGTTCTCGCACTTGTTTCTTGTTGCTAACCATCGGGTGAGCAAGTTCCTTGATGTTTCACCCTTCTTCTGGATACATGCCTGCAGATCTGTAAGGGTATATTGCCCCTATGTGTGGTTTTGGTAATTAATGACAACCCCTATGGACTAATGTTTTCATTGAGTTTATATGAAGGAATATTCCATAGGTACTACTTGTACTCCATGGTTGGATTCAAGTATGGATGCCATGAAGATAAAGGTATACCTTGTGTATTGGCATCAAGATCATCGGTATGAAGATATATATGTGATATGATCAAGAAGAAGAAATGAAGATGGAGTTCTTATGTGGAACTCAATACTAGCCATGCTCTATCTTAAGTGAGTATCAGAAGATACAAGGTTGAGTTGGGCAAGTTCAAGATGAGCATCTTGAGTGGATCACATGCTTGAAGCTTTCCGTCCATTTGGTGATAATGGACATGTGAAGATGTGCATCAATGGAGCTTTCCCATCATAGTGTATGGGGAGCATTTGTGAGTCTTCACGAAGCAACATTGATCAAGTGAGGCATTCCGGCTTGTGTAGAGCTTGAAGTATTATCATCAAGATCAAGCGGGATGCGCAAGGCAAAGGTATGACCTTGATAGGTTTTCCTTTTATCGGTCTCAAGGTGGTTGTTGGGAGACCGGATTATAGGATAGATAGCCGCACTATTAAGAGGGGCTTTCGGTTGAGTAACTTGATCACATCGTCTTAGGGAGCTCAATCCTTTGCATACTTTGCATATCCTTATTGCTTCTTGGTGTTTCTCTGTGAGAGGTTCTTGAGCTTGTTGCTAGCTTTACAACAAGCCCAAGTTCATCGAAAACGGAATCCGCATGCATCTTCTATTGCGTTTTCGAGTTTGGACGTCTTCACCGTTTCTTGACGGTGGGAGACTCCCTCTCTAAAATAATCTAAAATGTTCTGTGAGGAGTCTCCATATTAAAAGTTTTTGTTGGGGTTCTATTCGTCGTTATCTTTCCAACAAAATTGGTTTCATGCCAATCGGGGTCCGGACACAAAAGTTATCACAGTTTTTGTATAACATGTTTTCCTGCTCACCCGGTCAGGAACCCGGACGGACCTGCCCATGCGCCGGCCGGTTCCGGTTTGCCGCCCGGTCAGCCGGCCTACAGACCGGCGGGCCCGGCGTGCTGTCCGGTCGACCGGTCGCCAACCGGCGCCAACCGGATGACCTCCTGGACGACACAAAGTGACCCCGGTCGGGGTTCGGCCTGCCGACCGGTTTGGACCTGCTGGTCCGGTCTGTGGCCCGGTCTGACCGGGCCCTGGACCGGATGGCCTGGCCTCAGGCCCGGTTGACCGGCCTCCTCGATGGTTGACTCAGCCCAACTTTTCCCCAACGGTTATATTTTCTCTTGGGCTATAAATAGCCCTTCTTCCACCTTGGGCTGAGTTGGTTCTTCCCCATTCTCTCTCCTCCATTGTTGCATTTGAAGAACTTGCTCTCTCTCTTGTTCCCCCCCCCCCCCATGATTCTTGCTCAGCCTCAGGCCCGGTTAGCCGGCCTCCTCGATGGTTGACTCAGCCCAACTTTTTCCCAACGGTTATATTTTCTCTTGGGCTATAAATAGCCCTTCTTCTACCTTGGGCTGAGTTAGTTCTTCTATTCTCTCTCCTCCATTGTTTCCTTTGAAGAACTTGCTCTCTCTCTTGATTCCCCCCATGATTCTTGCTCATTCTTGAGGGATCTAAGAGAGGAGATCTAGATCTACAACCTCCACCAATCTATTTCTCCTCTAAGTGAGGGGAACTCTTGGGATCTAGATCTTGGAGTCTTTTGTTGACTTTCCCCATTGTTCTTCCTCTCCAATCTCATCCTAGCATTTATTGTTTGGGTGGGATTTGAGAGTGAAGGACTTGAACACCTCTAGTGTTCTTGCTTTGCATCATTGCATAGTGTTGAGCTCTCCACCACGATTAGTTCGAGTGAGAGACCGTGAGCTTGTTACTCTTGGAGGGAGACCTCCTAGTTGGCTTGGCGGTTGGTGCTCCGGTGATCTCTTCAAAGAAGATTGTGAAGAGGCCCGGGCTTCTCCTTCGTGGAGCTTGTGAAGTGGTTGTGGAGCTTGCCATCTCCGGAGCGGAGGAAAAGCTAACCATAAGGAAAGGGCCATTATCCTTCGTGGGTGTGGTTCGGAGAATAGGGTGAGCCTTCGTGGTGCGGGGAATCCTTCGTGGACCTCCACTCCTCCAAACGTGACGTACCTTCTTGCAAAGGAAGGGAACACGGGAATACATCCTCGTCTCCGCGTGCCTCGGTATTTCTATACCCGAGCTCTCTTACCTTGTGATAGCCATCGTGCTTGAAGTACATATATCTTGATATCACTTGTGCTACATATATCTTGTGCCTATCTTGCTTAGCTCTAGTTGCTATTGTTACACTTAGTTGAGCTTAGCATATTTAGGGTAAACTAAACGTTAGTTTAATTCCGCATTCCTACAAGACAAATCCGCAAGAGTTTTTAATTGCCTATTCACCCCCCCCCCTCTAGGCGACATCTCGATCTTTCAAGATCGCTTGTCGTGGCAGGTCTCTTGTAGGTGCCCCTGAAGTGATTTTCGAAGGCGTTCTTCATGTCAAACCAGCAAAAGATGGAGTTCTTCTCGAGGTCGCTGAGCCAAACACGAGCTGGACCAACAAGGTACAACTGGAGCATGCGGCAGGCTATGTTGGATGTTCCTCCGGCAAAGGTTACTGCATTGTAGTAATCATCTATCCAGGTATCGGGCCTTTCACTACCATCATAATGCTTCAGGTTTCTGGGTAGCTTCAGGTTCAAGCTTCTTGGCGTTGGTTCCTCTCGAATCACTTTGGGCCAATGTAGTCGGTTCTGTACTCGTTGAGACGTTCCCGTGCATCGCGCGGGCCGCCGCTAGGGGTGTTTGAGCGGGAGCGAGATCTCCGACCTCCGCCTCCTCCTCTTCCACTGGGTGGTGGTGAGGGAGATCTGCGAGGGGGCCTACAGCTTACTCTCGAGTTCCTCCTGGTAGCCTGGTCGGGGAGAGAACCGAGTCGGCCGCCGGCAGTGGAAGGGGGTTGTCTCCGGTCGCTAGTAGGCTCACATCGGCAAGGAGCTTGGGTTTGCGACCTGGTCGCGGGTAGGGGAGGGGGAGGGGAAGGGGAGGAGGAGATGACATGGTGAGCTGGGTGGTTGGCTCTCCCCTCCGTGTGGTGCTGCTCGTAAAGGGAGGTGCAGGGTGAGCGTGAAATAAATGTTCGTTTCTACGAGAAAATTCAGTTCTTCGTGGTTGCATGTGCCTCCTCTATCAGAGAAATATATTTTAAGGTGCCAAAAAAATTCAAAAATATTTTACATACATATCTTTGCAATATATGTGTTTCGTCAAGTTTTATGAAAAAACAAATATTTTATATGGTCTATGTAATAAAAAGAGAATTTATCTTGTAAGATGTCTTCACCGAATTTTGTTATTTTTACACATGACAAGTATTTTCATGAAACGACGTTGTGAACGTGTAGCACGTGAAGATGTACGTAAAAAAATATTTCAATTTTTTTAACATTTTAAAATGTGTCTAACATGCATTTCAAATCAAAAGGAACATATATGCTATCATGAGCCAAAACACTACTCCCATTTCTACATTCTTTTTGGTCGTCTTTCTGTCCTTGTCGTTGGCATTCGATAAAAGGAGCATCCAAGCCTTTGGAGTTTTGGCCTATTTAGACGCTTTTGCAGCTTATAAGCCAAATGTTAAAAGAAACTTAACAACCTAGTCGCCTCTCCTTTCCCGACTTATGTTCCATTCCTCCTAGTCGGCCTCAACGACAAGTGTTGATGGTAGAGGAGGTCGAGTCATCATTGACCATGGTAGATGTAAGTTTAGGCGTAGGGCTAGGTTTAGGGTTGCCTTAGGGGCATATGGGGTGATGTCCTCTTCTAGAAGCTTCTCCCAGCCGCTTGCGAGCAGCGGCACATGGTGCCTAGTGAGCTTCTCATATCTTTCTTCGTGGCGAAGGACGAAGGAGGGGTCCGGATCTAGGGATGGCTTTGTCAATAAGATGAGATCCGATTTGTGGCTATATTTGGCTTTTCCTTGTCGTTGCGGTAGCGGAAAAGGGGGCAAGTCGCCTAGATTTGGAGCTCCAAGAGAAGATGGTGAAGTTGTGTGTGCGCCTCTTCTTTGGAGCTCATCTCCGGTGGTGCCAGGACGACCGTTGTTGTCAAGTTGGTGTACCTTTTAGTTGGGTGGCCACTCCTAGCTCTAGTGCTAACTATTGACCATCACCACAACATTCGACGGCACCGCTCTCTCTTCCTCCTAGTTGGTGTGCCAAAAAGGAGAATCTTATTGACAAAGCCATCCCTAGTTAATTTCTATTGATCTGGAATCTCATGGAGCGGATAACTTAATTGCTATTTCTCTAGAATCTCGTGGAGCCAGACCTTCTTCGTCGGCGCCACGTGCTCTTGGGATGGTGGATCCTGCTTTCAATTCCCCTGATGGTCAAGGTCATGGTGATGATGATCATGTTGCTGACAACTTATGAGATAGTAGATAGTCTTAGTCTCCTAGTTATGCTTTTGATCCTGGGCAATCTCTCTGGCATCGTCCCGCCTTGTTTATCTAGGGGGTGCCTTCTTAAAATCCTGCAAAACCTTGTTCTTTCTTGGTTCTCTCAGCTTGCATCAGAACTTGTCCAAATCTGGTGCCAAACGCTAGGAGTAGGCGGCATTTTACTTTCTCTTTGCACCTAGATGCTCGCGTGAAAATAAAGGAGAATCTTCAACTCCAATATGGCTGATGGAGAGGGACTCAATTGCAATCTACATCTCCTTCTTAGGGTATCTTTTGTATAAAAGTGAGGACTATGTTGTATTTTCCATATTCTTAGGATTCTCTATGTAATTTGTAATCCCATAGCTCTGCACTAGTTCGGTGATTCGGGAAGTAAGCCTTTTGGATGAGCTAAAAAAATTTCTGAACCTGCAGAAGAGTTGCATTTGCATGTCATATATTAAGAAGAAATAAGCCACAAGGGGCAAAGTACACGACCTGACCAGCTAGAGGAGCCTTTTGGATGAGCTGATTTTGAATATGCATACAAATTATAATCTTCTTCACAAGTTCAATAAACTCGTAAAAAACAAAAGTTGGTTCTCATCACATATAAATTAAAATACGCATTCCATTCAAAAAAAAAAAGAGCCTTGCGATCAACATTTATGAAAACACGATGGTCAAATTTCAATGACATGAAAAAGGGATCCAGTAGAGGTCTTCGGCCCCCCATACCACCTGTAACTTCCGAGCTCTATTCTTATTTTGTAAACCATGTCCTCCTAAAGAGCTGGCATGCACGCCACAACCTGAAATACGTACAAGGCTCTACATCGACACTCTTGGCACAGAGTTTTTTCACAGAAATTATTTTCCTTTCAAGACGCTTGGAAAGCGTGTGTAGCCTTCTTCTAATGGCATTTGCTGACCAGTGGCAGGTGGCTTATGTGACCAGGTCGATGCCCGCTGCGAGGAGAGAGTCCGCGATCACTTGGTTCGCTGCCTCTGATGGGTGGACGGCGTCCCAGAACACGTAGCTCGTCGCATTAGAGCAGGTCCCGACTGACTTGGGGTTGCAGAGGAACACCGTGAACTCCACCCTCCCTGTCCCGCAGCATCCCCGCTTCGCCTCGGTGAAGCCTGACACCATAAATAAACGCAGTTGAGCATGAACGATACAACACAAATCTGTACCTGTAATGCCGGATTGCTGGTAGAAACATAAAGATCCATGCATGACGCGCAGGCATAGGTTGAGCAACAGTGGTACCTTGTGATTCAGGAGAGGTAACGAGGCTGTACAGAGGCGTGTAGATGTCGAAGACCGCGATCTTAAGATCATGGTACCTCTTCGCCAGCGAGTTGACGGCGGCGCTCATCTTCCCGTTGAACCTCTGGGAGTCGCTGTTGAGCCTCGTCACGCACCCGCTGCTCCCGTGACCGAACAGTGTGATTGCCGCGGGGAGGCAGCCTAGGGGTGGCAATGTCGTGACAGCAATGCGCCGTGCTCCCATACCGTAAAGTTGCTGCAGTCAGTTTAATGTTCCAAAAGTTACATGGTCAATCATGACCGCTAGACCTGTAGTTGACGAGGGACTAAGCTGGTGTGACGTGGCATACCGTCACGCTGTTAACAAAGATGCTGACAAGGCGGTCAGAGAACTGGTCGACGGTCTGGGTCTTGAAGAGCAAAGGGTTGATGTAGTAGTTCTGGACGAAGTCACTTGCACCGAAGCTGATGATGTACAATGAGCCCGTGATGATGGACTTAGCCTGGCTGCTTCCAGCCACCGCTGCCAGCTTGGATTGGTACTCCCTGAAGTAGTCCAATTGCTGGGAGAAAGGGATGGCATGCTGCGTGACACAATTAATTTGCCCAAGTTAGAGACCATTTAAACTGTAATAATTTTGCAAAGTACTACTGGTGTGATGCTTTGTACAAAATGAATAATGATGCAGAGACTGACATATAGCTAATCCATTTATATTCGATGAACTGATAATTAATGAAACGTGAAGGAAGTAACATGCAAAGCAGAACACTTCACTAGAGCTTCTTCTGTTAGGATGTCGATTCCTTGAGAGACCAATGATCGATGATACTTACATACATTAGTGCCGTGTGATCATAGTAGCCAGATCCAGCAGAGGCGAAGTTGGCTCCGATCAGAAGGTTCTTCCCTGACGCCTCTGGGCTGAGATACGCGGGTGGGTAGCTAGTAAACCCAAGCGTATCAGCTGTAACCACACAAGTTGTAACAAAAGACATATGAACCTATTAGCGAGTGCAACTGCAGTACTGCAACATCATGCATGTAAATGCTGAAAAACACATGTAACAAGAGTAAAGTGTGTGGGTAAGAGTGTGAGTGCATGACTACTGACCAGTAAGATCGGTAGCAAGCTTGCCATTGCAGAACCTCCCCGTGGCCACACGGTTCTTGAAGTCCCTGCCATAGGGAGGGAAGTCCGCCTTGATAAGGGTGTGGAGGTAGTCATTGTTACCTATGTCGACCGTTGAGTCGCCGAACGTGAAGAGCCCCGGCACGAGCGGCTGCGCTTCGCCGCCATGAGATCCCACCAAAAGGAGTACAGCCAAGAGCAGCAAGCACCTCGCCTCCATTGGGACAGGCTATTGATCGAGTCTGTGGTATCACTTGGAGCAGTCGTTGCAAGGAGAAGCACGGTCTGCTCTAATGGAGAGTCTGTGAGCTTTATATAAGTGAGCCTGCACAGACACAAACGAGATGACACACACAGTTCCAGAAGTTTATGAGTCTGTTATGAATCCATAACTACACGCATGTGAACAAGCTGCCCTGACAAAGACCAGTAATCACCCAACCAAATCGGTGGGACCCAGCTGTCATCGGGGGTACCACTCTAATTTCTGTACCATGTTATCTTTCTCTCTCAGACAACACACTGAATATAGTACGTGATCTTGGCAATTTGCTAGCTGCAGTCTCCATGCCACTGTCTAGCTTGCGTTGTTATCACATCACATCACCATGCCCTGCATTGCATGGTTATCCACATTAATTTCCTCCATCTGCAATGGCGACTATTTATTGTGTTGACAACGAAATAAGGGCTGGTTGAGAGTGGGATACTGAAGCTGCTGAGTGATGAGGCACATTGGCAATAGAGGTGGCAGGAACATAAGATGAAGGCACCAACAGCTACTAGGCAACCACTAATCAGTTATTGCACATGTTGTACTAGCACAATTCATGCAGTTGGAACTCGTGCATTGGGTCCAAACTGGAAAAAATCACAGGCTTCACAGGACCTGGGTATACAGATTCTGGAGAACATGGTCTGTCTACGCAATACAAAATCTTTCAAGTACAGTTTCCAGCCGGGAAACCTTTAGCTGGATGACTTCCATCAATGCCAGTGAATGCTGTGATGCCGCAGCTCACAGCTACGCGTGACCTCTACCAAAATGCTGTGGGGATGCTGGAGGGAGTACATTAGTCCCATGTGGGCGTGGTGAGTTTCTTGCCTGGTTAAAGTTCAGTTACTGACACTTTGGCTGCCTATATTTTGTGGAATATCTGGAACGAAAGGAACCGGCGAATTTTCCAGCATTCGAGCACTCTCTGTGCTAGTGTTGCTGACAGAGCTAGAGCTGATGTCGCCCAGTTTTGTGCCGCATTTAGGTCTTAACTTTGTTCTGTTTTTGCTTTTTTGAGCTGAGGTCGCGGCTTGCCGCTGTGAAAACGTTGTTGTTTCCCCCTCTTAATGCATAAAAGCAGAACGCCTGCTGTTCAAGTAAAAAACAAAGTTCAGTTACTTGTAAGCTGCTCCTGAACGGCCAAAGTAGTGATCTGGTGGTAGTGGTACCAGGATGGTTCAGTATACTCCTATTTACTAGTAACACTACTACTCTTGGATAGAGCAAAAGAGTTCTTATAAGATTGTCATGAATGCGCATTATGGAATTAGTGGGACCTGAGCTGTACCTGGACCTTTTTTTCCAGAAGGAACATAGATTTTCATTTTAAGCATGGTCTAGATGGATTCAGGGCTTTGCTGGAAACGCTACAGTATGTTGGGTGTACATTAAAGCTAAGATGAGCTTACCTAATGAAGGACCTGGTAAGTCTGAAAGATTTGGAGACCTAACTATATGTTGCAATGGCTTTATAAAGTTCTCCTGACAACCTCTAGTTGAGAGCTGGAAGAAGGCACCATTGGCTCTGCATTTCCATTTTAAAAATCCAGGGTGAGATACATCAGCATTTGTGCAATTAAGAATATACTGAAATGGTTATATGATCTGGTAACATTTGTATGTGCAAAACAAACTGAGATCTTACTACAATAGCAAAGGGCATGAAGTTGTATTAGAACATGTATGTGAAAATTAACACCACTGTGTTACGGATGTTAAAAAAGATGAATAATAACTTAATAAGGTATTGCTTGACTATATGGCTCTATACAACAACATAATTAGTTTAACCAAGTGCACGCCATGCATAACTATGATAGCTAAGTTAACATTATCATGATTGTGGCAGGAATCATATATTACTTAGCAAGAGTATATCGATTGGTACGATGAATTTGTTTTTCTCTTGTAATGGCAAAACTTAAAAAGAAAGGCATTCTAGATTAAGACTCATTCGGAACACAGAAAGCATGACATCACCTTGGAATCCGAATAACTGATAATGGGCCCTGTCTTGTTTGATAACTTAAGACAGTAAGGGAAAGAAAGATATATGTGTTTCCACGCCACACTGTCATACATAAAAAGGGCGTAACCAGTGCTAAAAGCTCCCACACATTGTGGGGTCTGGGGCATACTGTCATACATAAGATTGTGAAAATGACAAGTAACAATAAAATAATTGCAAATTTCGGGCAACCAGCCAAGCTGCCAAAAGGATCCATGTCATGCCGTTGTAGACAGTTCCTCACCAAAGGTTGACATCACCTTATCATATACTATAGTTAAAATCAAATAGCTGCAGTTGAACAGTGTGAACTTACGATTGCAAGAATATAGAGAGGAATGATCATCTACCAAGTGGTTAACATCATAGCTCATACTCTATAAACCATCAGTGTTGCAGCTTGCAAGTAACAAGGATAAGTGGCAGTAACGTTATTGAAAGGAGAAAATAGATCTGAGCAACCACTGAAGCTTTAGTCACTTTCATACTAAAGCCACAGATGTTCAAAACTTTGCAGCACACAGACGGATCTGAGTTTGAAATGTAAAATTGCATCCATCTTTTATTTTCTCAAAACCATGTGAAAATAGTATCAAAAAGATCATGGAGAGATAAGAAATAGAAGGCTAGAAGTGAATGCAAGAACAGTAAAAAAAAATTTCTTGTGTCCGGTGTTCAAATAAAACTGGAAAGATATATAATATCCAGATTCCAAACGTAAATCAACATATACCATATTTTGAACTCTGGTGTTTCTTGGCAGGAACAAAAACAGTATGACTTCGAGATAATTACACAAATTATGCACAAAAGCTAAAGAGTGTTGAACTAGCATTCCATCTTATATCTCTTTTACCAAATTATAGATAATAGGGAGCCATGAAGCATTGCATGGGTATTGTGCTATAAAGATCTTATGAGATAACTAAGCAAAGAATATTATCCGTATAGGTATATTCAGAGTCTGAGACATGTAACTGCAGAGACAACATGAAAAGGAGGATTTGACGTGTAACTACTAACAAAGAACTAGTATAAATTCAACTATAGCTTTCTTCCTGTGTGGAGTATCAGTATTTGCAAGGTACATGATAGGTGTTTGATTAGCAGCAAAATCAGTTGGATGTCATAATCAGTGCATTCAAATGCCAACAGCAAGAAAGCCTTTAAGGAACCTGAACCGCATATATACATTTGAACATACCAACAACTAGAAGAAAATTGAGAATATATATTTCATCATGAGTGAGATCAGAGTAGATTGTTCATCCTGAGTGAGACATAATACAAGTAGTGTGGTAACATTCAGTGAAAGTAATATGCACTTAGTTGTAACAGACTAACAGTACAGGTTTCATGCACTATTGGAAAAGGACAGAACAGTTACGGTAATGATGACAGTGCAACTAACATCATGAAGGATACAAGAAGAAAGATACCCTTATCAAGCAACGCATTAACAGTAGCATCATTTAGTCGTCCAAACCATAATTGAAACGCTCTAAAATTATAATAGGGAACTTAAGCATATGTAAGGTCCAGTAAGCTAGCAGGCAATAAACAATGTACATACATAGCACAAGCTTTGCACCTCCAATATAAAATTTACGAGTGAGCACATAGTCCTAATTATGTATCCAAAAGAGCAATTAGGAGCAGTTCAACAATAGGAAAATAATGCACTTCAGTTGAAGACTAAACACGAAAGGTGCTTTACCGAGAGAGTAGTCTAAGCCTGCAATGTTTACTGGTATCTGAAAGATTACAGGCTTACAGCAGCATACCGACAGAAACGGAACCTCTTCCTACATGTAGATTCCACTAATTTCTGCCTAGACTCTTGGCTAACTACTAACTAGTGAACATCAGCACTTATATATGGGCATGACATGAAACAGTATCAGTAATTAAGAACTGAATCGTTGATCTTCAGCAAAAGAGAATTACAAAACCATCTGATGCCGCGGTAAGCGAGGATGTCTTCTGCTGCCGTGATCATCATTCAGCAAGCCACGAACGGTCTCCAAACGGGCCAAGTTATGCACCACCATGTTCAGCCAAAAAAAAGGCACGGCATTCCACACTCCTCAAAACGTCCTGCGCCGCTGCAGCGACCTCTGCCCGTGCTGTGCCCACGGCACCAGCGGCGCCAGCGTGATTCCGGCCATGGTGCACGGCGGAGTCGGCGGACCAGGGCCACCGCACCCCTCCGGCGCACCACCACCGCCGCCATCTCCTTCGCTCTTCCCCGCACCATCAGAGTTGGCATCCCCATTACCCATAGTACTCGCCGCAGACGGCACCAGCTCCTGATCACCGTCAGCCGCCTTCGTCTCGACGTCACACACCGCCGCCAGCAGCTCCATCGCGCCACCAGCCTCCCCGCCACGCGTCACCGCCGAATCCTCTGGTTTGGGCACGGCGAGGCCCCTCCCGCATCCCGGAGGGTACCGCCGTACGGCCGAGAGGCGGCGCACGACCACCTCCGCAGCCGCCGGGGCCTTGGTCCCTGCAATCGCCGAGCACGCCCCGCCACGATCGTGCGCCTCGTTCCCGGGGAAGCGAGCCGCCGCTGGGGTCGACGAGGTTTTGGCGGCCGCGCAAGCGGAGGGTTTCGGTGGTGGGTCGCCGTTGGCGGAGTAGGGGGTCGGGGCTGGGCGGCGAGGTGGCGGGGCCGCATTGCTGTGCTGGCGGCCGCATCCCGGCGGGAAGCGTCGGACGGCGGAGGCCCGGCGGCGAGCGGCGGGCAGCGGCGCAGCGGGGTGCGGAGCAGTCGCCATTTGGACTGTAGCGAGGTCTCGTATGGAATGGAAAGAAGATTTTTTTGAACTGAAATGGAAAGAAGATTGTAGAGGAAGGAACCGCCGAAAGAGGATTTTCCTTTTTTTTTTTTCCGGGTGTGTCTAATTCTAAGTTTCTGCTCACCAAACCTGAGTTGTATCTCAATTTAGAACGAGCACAAATTCTGAAGCAAATTTAACGGTTTGATTATATTTTTTTCTTAGTTGCAAGCTTAGTTGCCATAGGAAAATATTTAGTTGCGATCAAATTGCAACTCATATGTTCACAGATCAGCATGCAATGGTCCAATCGGACGATGTAGAACTTTTTATAAAAAAAAACATAAAATATATTAGGTCAGCAGGCCGTTTCATTAAAAACTTGCTAGCCCTCTTAGGTATCCTGGAGGAAAAGAGTGCGTCTGAAACCTGCCGTCTCGAGTTCATCACAAAAATACACCGTGAAGGAGTTTATCTAGGAGGAAACTAGGAGGCTCATCGACTCAATTACAAGATATCTTACTAGTACACGAATTGTGAGCCAACCGATGAGCAACCTGATTAGCCTCCCTCTGAACATGTCCACCGACACATTACCAATGCTTGCCATCTTGTCAATGCACTCCGCAAAAATCGTCGTCTGGGCAGTACACCAGGCGTCTCTCTCATTGAAAGCATCAACAATCTCCAAACAATCATACTCAGCCCGCAGTCAATTACAACCCATCTGGATAGCCAGCTGAAGACCCTCCTTCAATGATATAGCCTCCGCCATTACCGCTGAGTCAACGTTAGCCAGAAACATAGACGATGCCGCAACGAATTCACCCCTTGTATTGCGCAAAACCACGGCCAACAAAGAGCAAAGATTTTCCTACTTTGTCAAAAAAGAAATACATATGCGCCGTCAAATGACGGGGAATGTTGTTAATTTACAGGATGCAAGATTAGTTGAAATAAAACTAATTGGCAAAATTGTTTAGAATGCTTGCTCTGTTCACTAATATAAAATGTTTTGGATAGATCTATAAATGTTGGCATAGAAAAGTCATATGATTACAAGTTATGTTCACTGTAATTTTATAGGGTTTCATATGCATTTAAATTTGGTTGATTCCATCTTACTAAAGCAAATATAGACAAAAATGATACAAAAAGGTGTACATGGATGCTAAATTTTCAAATAATTTCTTAGGAAATCCTATAGAATTTAATCATACGAATCAAACAACAATCATAGAAGAATTCCCGAGGATTTAAATTTCTAATAAAAATTCTTAGAATCAAAGAGGCCTGAGTTCTTATGAATCAACTTGGTAATGACAAAATCTTAATGGATTTAGATATTAATAGGGCACATATGTTTTTTTTTACTTCTATATTTGGTAGACCAAACCGTTTTTTTCTCTTTTTTATCTTTTGCAACGACTAGTCCTCATCACATGTGCATTTCCTCTTGATGTCGCTATTGTTGTTGTTCTCCTCTCCTATTACCGTTCCAATGGTTGTATTGACGTGGGGTTAAAACTTTCACGTAAACCTTCTGCACCCCTTTATTATTTTTCGAGAACTGGGCCGTGGTTCTAACAAAAACTGGGCCCTGGGCCGTGTCCTGATAACCGAACAACCCAAGCCCTCCACGAAGCCGCACGCACGTCAGGTCCGTCCAGGCTCCCAATCCACCCAACTCCGCCTGCTCGCTCGCGCCGGAGAGGTCGCCGCCGACCGCCGCCCCAGCAACTGCTCCCCGCGGCCCCATGGCGGATCCCTACCGCGCATACGTCCCGTCCTCCTCTCACGACAGAGGTACTTCTCGCTCGCACCGGCTCTCCTCAGACCCAGGCAACCGGGTCTCCTAGTCCGCGCGATCGATCCTCGCCGCGTCTTCAGTAGGGTTGACAAATCTCTAGATGAAGGGTGAAGCGAGTGCAGATTGCGGCTTCCTGCTTCGCCTGTCGCGACGTCTGCGGATTCGTAAGCTAGTTCGTGTAGGGTGATATTTTGGGCAGTAAATTGCAGGGAAGGGGGCATTTGCCTGGGTGCTTTAGGTGGTTTGTTCTGGTGATTTTTTTCGATTGGAATAAGTGTGTGTGTATTCTAGATTGGTACCTCCAGGGATCATGGATTTTCTCAAGAGCTCTACCGAATACACGTGTGTCGTATCTAGGGTTTTGGTTATCAAGGCAACTGCATTTACCGATTACCTTTGCGAATGTGCACGGTCGAAGGCACGGCCATTGGACAGCAAGGGAGGGCTGCCGCTGCGCTACAATTGCATATGTATAAGACTTGTAGTCACACCTTCCCACTATTCTGCGCAATAACTTTCAGTATTTTCCGGTAGACATTGTTCAGTAAAACTTCCTCATCCGTATCATGGAGTGTTTTCGGTTCGATGTTAAGGGGTCTCTGGGAAGGAAGCATATCTTTCCCACTGTTCCAACATGAGCATTTTGCTATTTGGGGTCTGGGGCTGGTCAGTGAGTGTATTGAGGAAGATGAGGTCTGCTAAAACATGATGGGGTGTAACTGTGTAAGCTTACCCAGAATCAGACGCTTATGTTGTGCTCCGTCCACAATTACATGGCGTTCTTGTTTAAAGTGATGTAGCTTTGACTATCAGTTCGACTAATAATACATGAGAAATATGTCCTCATCCGTCCTCGTATAACTTTTGTAGGACAAATTTCATGTTCTTTTGGTCAAGTTAAGCCTTGAAAGACGTGTGCGCCATGTAAATAGGGACGCAGGGAGCAAGTGTAAATGTGATGTGGTATCCAGCAGCATGTGGTCCATGGAAATCATTCTTGAATCGAACTTTTATAGGAAAGAGCAACATCTGTAGTTGTCAAGGAGAATTGTAATTGTTACTCCCTCCAGTCTTTTTTAATTGACTAAAATTTAGTATAAAGTTGTGCTAAATCCGAGTCGATTAAAAGAGACCGGAGAGAGTACTTTTTATATGCAATTACTCTTGATGGTTGGAGGCTGTGCATAAGATCTGGTTATGATGCATAGTTGTGAATTGTGATTTTTGAAGCACTTTGTGGTGCTAACTATAGACCCATTGTTCAGTCAACTTAGTGGCCACCTCTTCATGACAGTTGCTTTTGTTTGGATAGGTTGTAGATATTGCTGAGTCTGGCAAGTGAAAGACTAACCAAATAACCTATAGACAGTGTTATACACAAATATATAAGAATATAGCATGCATTATTATTATTTTTATCTCTGTTTCCTTTTCTTTCTCTTTAGATGTGGAGACTGGAAAATGATACTCCCTTCGATCCATAATAAGTGTCAGGATTTTAGTTCAAAATTTGAACTAAAATGAACTAAAACCCCGACACTTATTGTGGATCAGAGGTAGTAATTATTATTGCATCATAACTGCCAAACATAGATTTGGTTGCCGTATGCTAATTTTATTGGATTAGCAGTTCCACAGGGCCATCATCCTGGGTATCTTCCACCTGAGGAATCTTATTATGCTCAAAAAATGGCTGCTCTGCGAGGAGTATCAACTATACCAAGAGTTGATGTAAGATAACTTGAATTTAGCATATTTGTCAATTAGTAGCAAGACAAAATAAATACCGTTTTTTTGGTCACACAGCACATTGTTTTGATACACAGGCACCTTTACAGTCAAGAGCTTATGGTTTAGATGGTCCAGCAGGAGTGAGTCGTACTGCTTTGGGTGGCCTGGTTCCACTGCCAGCTGGATCTATTCCGCGGGGAGCTAGTCCTTTGGAAGACCCAGTTTTAGTTCGGGAGGTTCTTCACTTGGCAAAAGTGCCAGCATTCCAGATGTTGAGCGCCCCATCTCCCTTCCGATCGTTGATCGGCCATCAGAAGATGAATCCAACATTCTTTTTGTTGATGGTCTCCCTACCGATTGCACAAGGAGAGAAGTAGCTCGTATCCTTTCTATGCAATACCCTATTTGCACCATATATTTGCACCTCGTTAGTTTTATTTTGCAAGCCTTAACTTCATCTGGAAGATTTGTTCCGTCCTTTCGTTGGCTTCAAGGACCTCAGACTAGTGCACAAGGAGCCCAGACGTGTATGTCCTTTGCTTCTTTTTCCTTATGCATCATATTTTTTCTTCACTCTAAACAGTTTGGTAGCTTGTTCATCCATTCACTTGCAAATCTGTACCTGTGCAAATTTGTACGAGAACTCAGATTTTTAAATGTATGTTTATACGCTGAAATGTGAGCCATTGTAATGTAGCATATTTTGAAGAAGCTGTAGAATATTAGGGAAAAAATAATGATGCTGCTTATAGATTTTAAGTAGCTATAAGAATAACAGAAATTCCGTTGATGTCAAAATATTGATTATATTTGAAGGTAGCGTTCATTCCCAGACTTTATCTAAGCACCATTGCTTCCTGAGGGCCAACTTAATAGTGCCGTGTTAAGTTTTGCTACACTAAAAAGAGTTACTTCATTTTCTTGTCTAATGAACACATAGCTATCTCTCCTTACTTATACATCACAGAGACACTGACCCCTTATATTACTTGTAAACTGAGCTTATATGTTTGTAAACCCCATTTTGTTATTCACTTTTTCCTGCTACCACTTCCATCTTGCAGAGTGGTGACAAGGCCTATGTCCTGTGTTTTGTGGAGTTCAGCGACGCAAAATGTGCATTCACTGCCATGAAGGCTCTACAAGGTTCTTTGTTTCAGTACTACATATTCATTGCTTCGATATTTTCACCTTATATGCCTTCATATATCTTGTAGCGGAGACATTAGTTTCCCTTTACAAGAATAATTACACCAAACTTTATAGTGTCAATAGGAGCAATCAAGTATAGGAAATGCATACATCTTACACATAAATCTGTATTGTCTCTGTATGCTCATAATTGGTGTATCAAACACATGAAAGAAACAGGGATAAGTATTGCTAGAACCAAGAAACTTGTAAGAATACGCGATTCTGGGTCGCACAAACTGAACATCAACATGTTTGTTTTGCAGAATACAGCTTCGATGAGAGGAAACCCGACGCACCAGTCCTCAAGATCCGGTTTGCAAGGTTCCCATTCCGACCTCCGCCGGCACATGATGATGGGAAACGCCTTAGCACTCGCTGATTATCATCCTCTTCATACCCCTCCTCTCCAACAGTGTATTATAGGCTGTGGGTCATTGTAGATCAGATTGGTGTAGTGACATGTAATGGGCATTTGTCAGTTGGCGATGGCAGCTCCGTATGACACCTTGACACATCCGTGGCACCTCAACTATATCGCCATCAGATCTCCGTATCTTTGGATTATCGCGAACCTTTACTGTTGTTTTGAGCGGCCGCAGGGGCAGCAGTATACTCAGCAGGCTCGGGTCTGGGATTGCTGTGATGCTTGAGTGTGGCATCTTGTAGCCGGACCTGGAACAGCCGCCAGGGTCCAGAGCTGTCAATTTGGTGACAGGAACCACAACACGCCAGATTCGCTTGACTAGCCGTTGATTTTGCTGTGGAATCTGAGCACTGGGGACGAAGGGGAGAGGTCGACGGCGAGAAGTGCCCGCTTGTCGTGGGCGTGCGCCGTCGTTTTCCTAGCGGTTTTCACGGGAGTTTCCTGGAGGTGATGTGGTTCGGATTTGTATGAAAAATTCCATCATGTCGACGTGCTCTGTTTCTGCAGGAACCGGGATTTGCATTGTGCACAGCAATTCAATCGGTAGTGATCCAGTGAAAGTGTGGGTGCGGCGGCCGTCTTTATGCTTTCCAATTTGGATGGTGCTGCCACTGTCGCTAGCCTGAAAACTACCACGTTCCCTGTTTGGCATGGCACTGGCGGCAGCAAGTGAGGCGACCTGTTGCGGGTGGAATCAGATAGTCGAAACGTATAGAGAGAAGTCCAATTAACCCCCCTAAATTTGTCTCAAAGTTTAGATTACAACCCTCAACTTTACTTTGGTTCAACTTTCAACCTTGAATTCTAAAAACGGTTCAGAATCACCCCTTGCATTGTATTAAGCTGGTTTTTCTTGTACCGTGTATGTTATATGTTGATGAGTTGGCACAGTATATAGGTAGAAAAATCGCTAACTGGCGAGAAAAACTGGTTCAAAACATGTCAAAAAAGGGTAGAAGTTCCAATTCCGAACGGTTTATAGAATTCAGGGTTGAAGATTGAACCAAAGTAAAGTTGAGGGTTGTAATCTGAACTTCGAGACGAGTTTAGGGGGGTAAATTGGACTTCTCTCAAACGTATACACATGCTAGCTCAAACAATCACAGTTTTTTTTTAAATATCAACCATCATTTCTAACAAAATGTTGTTGTTATTAACTAATTTCCTAAAATATTCACCACAAAAAGAATATTCTTAAATATACGCATGATAATGCATACAATGGATCACATCAAAGCGCTATGCTGAGACAGGATACCACTTTTTCATTGGCAGACAAATTCCAATGGAAAAAAGAAACCCATAGTTGCAGCAAGAGCAGTCAATTTCAAGGCTCTTTTTTTAACGGAGGCAAAAGGTTTTGCCTCATCTCTTGATTAAGAAGAGAGTGTCCAGTTATTAGGATAAAATTAGACATAAACTTACAATAACACGACCAACCCCACAGTTATTAGGATAAAATCGGATAAAAACTTACAACAACACGATCAAACCCACACACGCCCACAGCCAAGTCTATCGAAGATCCGAACAACAGAACCACACCCACTCTAGCCAACAAAGATATCACAAAGAAATACGGACAAACACTACAAACACGACACTTCAGCACCACACCGACAAAGACATGCCATAAACTAGGGTCACCCATCAATCGATCACCCACTCCCAAGGCCTCTTTCAATTTGAAAAAGTTAGAGGATTGTGGTCCATAAGAATTTTACTACCAGCCATTGTTTGGGAGTAATTCACTTGTGGTGTTGCTGAACCACTGTTCAAAAAATCGTTCGATTCAATGATTAATCCGTTGTTTAATCGCTACATGATGGTCATCGATTAGCCTATAAACTCGGCCGATTTGCTCATTAATCACAAATCGCCGGCCGGCCGAGTTGACACCGATAAACGATTTCCTCAACATTGGTTTTACCTGAGAGTTCTTACGAGTGTTTCGAAATATTTCTTTGCATTATATTTTATACAAAAAAGTTCAATTTAACATTTTGCAAAGATTCCTATATTGATTTATTATAAAATTAACAACAAAACCCTGATCCTATGAAACTCAAAGATAACACAAAAAAGGCCAATAAGAAAATAAACACAAGTCTTTGAAAAGATCAACACCATCTTGCTTTTGCATTCCTTGGCTGGGCGTCGTGACAAAAACTTGGTGCCGTCACTGGGCCTCTTGCACCGAAGAAAGCTTGAGCTTTTAGAAGTTGTAGCCAAGAAGTCATCCATGTATACCAGAAGAGGCAAATTATAATGATCTTGAGAGATCACCCGCGACCATGATCTTGAGAGATCGCCATCCCTAAAAAGCTAACGCCAAGAAGGAAAGGAGGTAATTAATCCCAACTCTAGCCAAATAGAGATGGGGGACAACAGACTCATAAGTTCCCTAATGGAGTTGTACCTTGCTGAGTTTCATCATATGGAGACAAAACATGAGAGCACAAACACGCCGCGACATCATCCCCTCCACCGCCCCCCCCCCCTCCCCCGCCCCGCCGTAGACAAATGTTAAACACAGCCAAAGTAACGACTGGTGATCGACCCTAGCCTCCAACTCTAACAAAAGCAATCGCCTCTTGATCACGTCATATCGCTAACCCTAGAAAATTGCCTCTCTTCGTTTGCACTTATTGTTTTTTATATGTGCATATATTATTTTTAAAATGTGCATATATTGTTGAAGATACGATATTATTACTACTACTACCTCTATCCATAAATTGGTTTCGCGAAATTCTCTAAATTTAAATGTGTATCTAAACGCTGTTAAGTGTATAGATACGGACAGAGATTTGGTGCACATGGGCACCAGTGATCTCGTTTTTTTTAAAAAATAAAAATAATAGTTTTGAGTTGTAAAAAATTCTGGAAAAAAATCCACACATAGTCAATGATGTATCCCACAAACGGGTAAAAAATCAATTTCAAATACTTAATATTTTGAGCTACACAAAAATGACAAAATTGTAGATCTGAGTAGTCATTTTCAAATCTCCAAAACATATCAGAATTTGTTATTTTTGTCCAGGCCAAAATAAAACGAATTTCGGATTGGGATTTTTCATGATTGTGGGATGTATCAATGGTAATGTACATATTTATTTTCATGATTTTTTATAACTTGTAAAAATATTTTAATTTTTTTTTAACTGAGCGAGAGCACTGGAGCCCGTGAGCTAAAAGCACTTTTCGGTATAGATACATCCAAGTTTACACAAATCTCCGATATTTGTCTCACCAACGTTTTTGACAATGGAAATGATGAGAACGTTATGCACCTTGCCTGCCACCACACTTTGTTACTGGTTGTTTACACCTCATCAATCTCACCGATGGGTGTGAATTTGTGATGCAAATGTTTGTCCAAGACGTTGACCCAAGACGCACGTGCCCTAGTGCCAGTCATGGCAGCCATTTAAACCTGGGAATATAATTATAGCCAGCAATTCGACAGCGAGGAAAAGTCAATTCCCAGAAAAGGCAGAGCCGAGACGGAGGTGGACGAAGACTACCAACCAGCGCAGAGCAGCAACGAGACCGCCCGCTGCTCTCTCCACCATCCCCCTCCGAGTCCAGCTAGCGAGAGCTCCGGCCATCTCGTCCAGCCTCGCCGATGAAGAAGCCGGGCAAGCTCGACCTGCCCTCCCACGAGTCCACCATCGGCAAATTCCTGTAACCTCCTGCCCGCCCTCTTCTCCCTTCTGTTGTTATTTTCTTGTTTCTTGGTTGTGTTTTTGCTCGTGCTGATCGATTTGATTTCGCGGTGGTTTTGGCCTGGGCTGCGGCGGCGGGCGACAGGACGCAGAGCGGGACGTTCAGGGACGGCGACCTGCTCGTCAACAAGGACGGGCTCCGCATCGTCTCGCACAGCGAGGAAGGCGAGGTAAACTGAACCACAACCCGGAGCCCCAATTATGATTGCATCTTTTTCTCCACCAGTATCGCGATTGGGTTGGGTCCTGGGTTTATTACACATGGGTGAATTGTTCTTGGAATTGACGTGTGCTGCCTGGAAATTAAATGTCATGGTCAGTAGTAATTAGGCTGGCCCATGTTTGATTTCTTCATCAAGTTCTGAATCTCTATTCGCTAGTAGTGTCATTTTCAGAATATCTTTCTTAGGAAAAACTTTTTTGTGTCATTTACTAATTTTAGCATGTCAGAGGTCATTACTCTAGTCTAGTGGTCTAGCCGAAGATATCCCCGTATGCAGTTTGTTGACGAAATCGCTTATGATACTTTGCGTCACAATTCACAAGGTTTGGTGAGATTGAGGTGTAAAGAACCGCCAAAAAAGAATGGTCACTTTGTTAACGGTGAGATTGAGTATATCGAGCTGTTCTATTTATCCTGATTGAATGGGAATGCTCACTTTGTTATAGTGGAAGAATGCTGTGTATCACCAATTTTTGTGAGGATTCTCTTGCATCACCACTGGTGCTGACAAATTATACTCTTCATTCATTTAATTTGTTTCTCACATTCTCTCGGTTGACATACTCAACCTCTCCAGGCTACTACAATAGAGCCACTGGATAACCATCAGTTGAGCATAGATGATCTAGACTCAATCAAAGTGATTGGGAAAGGCAGTAGTGGAAACGTGCAGCTGGTGCGCCACAAATGGACTGGCCAGTTTTCTGCTCTGAAGGTACTTCCCAACCATATGTTTGGATGGTTTATATCTGTGGTTCCTTCACCTTCCTTCTATGCAAAATTATAGTAGTAGTTGCAAGTAACCTCTATGATATTTTACCTGTATGTCGCAAAGTGTATTTACCTTCATTGGTGTTTTGTCCTGTTTGCAGGTTATACAACTTAATATTCAGGAAAACATACGCAGACAGATTGCCCAGGAGTTGAAAATAAGCTTGTCAACACAGTGCCAGTATGTTGTCACATGCTATCAGTGCTTTTATGTAAATGGTGTTATTTCTATTGCTTTGGAGTATATGGATGGTGGGTCTCTGGCTGATTTCCTGAAGACTGTTAGAACTGTTCCAGAGGATTACCTGGCTGCAATTTGTAAGCAGGCCAGTGAAATGTCACATAAACAACCATAAAGTTTCTTTGATATCAGGATGTCGGATAGACCCTTTTCAACTGAAAATTGCAACTTTCTTGTGCAGGTATTGAAAGGACTGATGTATTTGCACGACGAGAAGCACATTATACACCGAGACCTGAAACCGTCGAATATATTAATAAATCATCGGGGTGAAGTAAAGATATCGGATTTTGGTGTTAGTGCCATCATTGCTAGTTCTTCTGCACAGCGAGATACATTTACTGGAACATTTAACTACATGGCGGTGAGTGGAAGTCTGTTTAAGTTACGTAAACATGTCTTCCAGTGTGTTTTGAAAAGATGTCCCACATCTTTTTTAGTTTCAGTTAACCAATGTAAAGTTTCTGCTCTTGCCAGCCAGAAAGAATCAGTGGGCAGAAACATGGTTATATGAGTGATATCTGGAGCTTGGGCCTGGTTATGCTGGAATGTGCCACTGGAAATTTCCCATATCCTTCTCGTGATAGCTTTTATGAACTTCTTGAAGCTGTTGTCGACCAACCACCACCATCTGCACCATCAGACCAGTATTCACCAGAATTCTGTTCATTCATTTCTGCATGGTATATGTCCTTCTGTAACGAACCCCCTTTGTAAATCAGTGTTACTTGTGCAATATTTGCAGTTTTTTTGAACACCTTTAAGAAGGCTAGTATCTGATTTATTAATTTTCTTTCTTGATTTTCAGTATCCAGAAAAAGGCTACAGATAGGTCATCTGCACAGACCCTATTAGTAAGGAAATTTGCGCCCGTTTCACACTTTATATATTCTTTTGAAAACGTCATTTGATAAATCTATCTCACTGATCTTGACCAATTTCTTCTACCTCTTGTTGCTGACACCCAGGCTCATCCGTTCCTGAGCATGTACGATGACCTGAATATCGATCTTGCTGACTACTTCACGACTGCAGGATCGCCACTTGCCACCTTCCAGTAATGATCCTATAACCCACTGAAGAGTAAATACATACATGGTTATTATTTACAACTCCAGTGATGGCAAATTCTCGTTTTCCTAGGCAAATCGCTTCGTGAGACGACAAATGCGCAGCCAATTGCGATGAGCTGGAGGATTCATCATCCTTTTGCAGACAATCTGTAGAGCGGAGCTAACTAAAGCAAGTGATTGGAGTTTTTCCCCTTTTTGTTCATGAATTGGGATGTGATGATATCTTTGAACTGAGTATGGCATAATTAATAGGCTGCATTATCATATGAATACAATTTTTAGCGTGAATGAGCATCGAAGTTTTGTCTGGATGCATGCTACAACTGTCTGTTTTTGTTTTTGTTTGACCTTTGACATCCGCTTTGTGCTTTTGGATTTGGATCGCTTCATGGCCTGATTTGGACTAGCATTAGCAAGCTACAGTGAGGATGATGGTCTGTCACTTTGGGTGTATGGTAGTGGGCTCCTGAAATTTAAGTTTTTTTTTCTTTTATAGGACTCCTGGTGACGCAGCCATGAGACCAAACCTATCTTTGTATCAGATTTACGCTGAATTTGAATGCGGCCTTGTTATAGAACCCATGCAAAGAAGACACCTTCATATAATGTGTCATGTCATAAAAAGAAATATAAAATTTGATCCACTCAAAAAAGATTTTTTGTGTGAAATGGATGACCATCTATTAATTGTTAACATGAACAAATAGCCCCAAAAATAATAAAAATTAAGAATAAGTTCTTGGGCCACCTAGAGATAACTACAAATAATAGAGTAAGCCGTGGGGTCTGCTAACAACCCCATAGTTTTTTTTAAACACCTTCAATTTTTAGACATTTATGGGTTAGTTCATGTTAGCTATGCAGTCTAACCCCGCATTCTTTTGTAGCTGGCTTCTTCACCGTCCTCACCCCTCCATCATCAAAGTCGGACAAAACTTGTCGTAGTAGAATTTTTTTTTGTAGTAGACAGATGAGAAGTTGTCATGCTAACTGCTAAGGTGGGTATGCCCTAAAGAAACATCTACATTCGCCAACAATGAGAGCTGTAGATCGGAAGAGAAAAAACATGTAACCAGACCACCAACAAAAAAATTGGATCGTCGAACACACAACTCTACTCGCCCCTTCATCGGGGCGAGGATAGGGCAATGAGTACCTTATTCTGACTTCAAGATGTCATAGCAGCAACACCATCATGGAGTAGACACTAAAACTACCAAAAAAAAAATAAAGAAAACCCTCTCGCTGGGGAGAGGTTGCGGCACATTGCACCTCCAAGGGCATGAAGGGCCGTGGGAGGCAGGACAGACTGCCGTGTCACCATCGAGGGGGACAAAGAACCTATATCACCTCCTCTCGCTATCTCTCTCCCTTGCGGGTTGTATCTGTTCGTCCAATAAAAGATGTCTTGCATGAATCCTTGCAACGCAACTATTTTGTAAGAAAAACTTGGTATTTTGAATTTTCAAGGGGAGAGGGGCCCGAAAATGGCCAGTTTTACAAGGAATGAAAAGGAAGGGAGGACAATCGCGGAATTGGCACCAATTTTTATGGCACACCCACTGACATTCTAGAGAAAACCTTGGGGGAGCTTATGAAGATCTGGAAAAGAAGGAACTAGACAACTACATTGACTCGACTCCTACGGCTCCTATAATTGAGTCTCCTATGAATGAAGAATACGAGGTTCCTGACAAAAAAAAGGAACAAAGAATTACCCCCGCCCGAGCTTAAATCATTACCAAAAGAATTAAGGTATAAATTTCTAGGTGACTGAAATAAATATCTGGTTATTATTAGCACTGATCTTTCTGATGAACAAAAAGCTAAAATCATGACGGTCTTAAAGGCAAATCACAAGGCCTTTGGTTATTTGATGGCTGACTTTAGGAGAATAAGCCTGACTATAGCCATCCATCGAGTATTCATGGAAGAAGGAGCCGAGCCCGTTGATGATTGTCAAAGAAATTTGAAACCTAAAATGAAGGAAGTGTTAAGGAAAGAGGTAACACATTTACTTGATGTTGGGAATTATCTACCCAGTAAAAGAAAGTGAATGGGTTAGCCTGATTCATTGTGTTGCTAAAAAACAAGTGTTCATAGTTGTTGCTAGTGGAAATAAAGAACTTATTCCTATGAGATCAATCATAGGTATATGATGTACATTGATTATAGGCGATTAAACAAAGAAAGAAGAAACGATCATTATCATTTGCCTTTCCTAGATAGAACTCCAGATAGGCTTCCTAGGCATTCTCACTTTTGTTATTTAAATGGGTATTCTGGTTTCTCCCAAATAGTAGTTCACCCAAATGACAAGCTTAAAACGATGTTCGCATGCCCTCACAGTTTACAAGCTAATAGAAGAATGTGGAGGGGAGCTAGATTAAAGAGGGGAGGGGGGGTGTGGATTGTTCAGCGAGCATCGTGGCCCAAGTTACAAAGCCAGGTATTTGCTTCACCGTCATGCATGTGAGGTGGGAGAAACCGTCAGAGGTGGAGATATGGGAGGCTTGTCCATTGTCCACGAACTATAATATGTGGCTGGCCATTTCACGTGGGGAGCTGCAGATGGGACAGTTGGCCTCCTATGCGAAGAGGATCTTCTTCTTCAACAGCTGACTCCGAGAACGGTTTCTAGCCCAAGAGAGGAGCCAAGCGAAGAATTTAACCTTAGACGAGGCATAATTTAACCACATGAAGTCGTTGTATGGTGCTTCCACCCCTCCCCACACACAAAGCTTATTGATTTTTCTTTTGGAGAGTACACCAATAGCGTACATTATCTTTATAGAAGAGCTTACTGAATTTAAAATAGGATAACCTTGGTTTGGTCTAACTTAAAGTTTTGGACTCCAAACACGCAACAACTACGGCAATGGCATTTCTCAACGTGGCTCATAAAAAGTCAAAGTTGCCATCCCCATCCCATCCTTTCACAGCTGCTCGACGTTAATCCTCACATTCATGGGATATAGATTTTGAAAGTCTTATCTAAGCATGTCTTTGATTTATCGTACTTTTATTGCACTAATCAAATCAGAAAATTCGATTTTTTCCAAATAGTATTTTTTTAGCGGAGTTTAAAAATAGTAAACCATGTGAAACTCTCTTCAATAAATAAATGTCAAAAAGTCCACCTTGAAAAATAATTGTGGACTGCAGAGAGCCCGGAGCCCAGACGGCTCAAAATCCGGGCGGCCCGCCAGCCACACGATCTTTCCTCCCTCTTCTTCGTCGTCGTCGTCCTCGTTGCTTTCCCCTCCCGTCTCTCTCTCCCCGCACCCAATCCAACCATGGCGCTCGCATCCGGCACGCTCCTCGGCCGCCTCCCCGGCACGGCGCGCCTCCACCTCGCCGTCTCCTCCTCGTCCGCCCCCGCCTCCTCGATCCGCTTCGGCGCCCGCAGCGGCGGCGGCTTCCGTGCCGTCTCCCTCCGCGCCTCCGCACCTCCAGGTTCGTGGTCAACACAGCAGCTGCTCTATGCAATAGGAAGAAGTAGGGTTATTTCTAGAGGAAGGATTTCGATTGAATCCCCGCTGGAATCTTTTTTTTTTCTTTCGATTTGTGAATATCAGTAAAATGAAGCCGGATCGGTAGGGTTGTTTTAGCGTGGGAGGATTTGGATTCAATTCGTGCTTAGATTTCTTGCAGTGATTTGTGAATACCAGTAAAAGGAAGCCGGATTGATACGTGGCCACGTACTGGGAGAAGTTTAGCATATGAACTCATCTTTATGCAGCACTACGCTTTGTTATGTTTTATAGGCAGCTGAAAATTATCCATGCCGTTGATAGAACAAGCTTGGTAGCCTTGAAGATTCCTAGATGTTTATCTGGTGGAATGTAAAAGCATTTGTAGCATCAAACGTCCTGATTGTGGATGTAATATTGCCAGCCCGCATTGCCTAAGTTGCTTGTTACCGTGCCAATTCATTTAAGTATGTTAGTGGTTGGCCTCGCTACTGCACCATGTTTATCATCAGAGCGACCCCATCAAAATACTAGATCATCCATCCCTGACCCTTACTGCACAATTTAGACTTCTGGGGCAAAGCAGATTCATGCTGCTTCTGTTTGCAATATCTGGTGGAAAGTAGTTACCTGCTCTGGGACATTCATATTTTGTTTGCGATATTATGGAGTTTCTTCTTCCCGATGAGAACATTTATAGATATGAAAAATGCACCTATTAACACATAAGTTTGATCATAATGTTCTACCCTTATATCTAGTTTTCTACCCAGTTAGATAGTTTTGCTCATCGTTAACTTACTAAAATCATTGATCATACTTTCCAGCAGCGGCAGCAGCAGCAACGTCGGGTAGTGTTGCACCAGCTATCTCATTGACTGAGAAGGCCTTGAAGCATCTGAATAGAATGAGAGAGGAAAAGAATGAAGATCTCTGTTTGAGGATTGGTGTTAAACAAGGTGGTTGTTCTGGCATGTCTTACACCATGGAGTTTGAAAATCGAGGAAGTGCCAATCCTGACGATTCAGTCATAGAGTATAATGGTTTCACAATAGGTAACCGCTTTGATTTAACTGCATGTATGTTGTTAGGAGTAACTACCATATCGCTTTCCCTTGAAAAAAAAAGGAATAGCTATTATAGTTACAATGAACTTTCGGTAGACCATTTGGTCGTGGCTACTTCTTTTCTACATGTCTAGATGTGGTAGCTACGTTGATAATTTAGTAAATCTACTAATTGACCTAAACATTCCTATTGCATAATTAAACTCATACAAAGTGATAACAAGTTCCAAATAAGCCTTAACGAAATAGGTTACAGGCTGTTGTTCATAGTTACAATGTCAAAACCAACTGTGGTTATTTGTCTAAAGATCAAACCTATTATATCTAGCACCTGATCTACCAGAACTGTAACAGCAGAGTTTTTTCATTGTCTACAGTCTGCGACCCAAAGAGCCTTCTCTTCATGTTTGGAATGGAGCTGGACTACAGCGACGCTCTCATCGGGGGCGGCTTCAACTTCCAGAACCCGAACGCGACGAAAACGTGCGGGTGTGGCAAATCGTTTGCGACGGGAAAAGAAACACTGAGCACAGCAACCGCCTGCAACAACTAGACTAGAACTATAGTGCCAAGATGTGATATTACCATGCCGCATACATCTTTGGTTGCAAAAAATGTTCTGATGGACAATACCACATGTTCACAGATATACTCAAGGATGTGTACCCAGATTCCAGTGGGACTTGTAAGCTGTAACTGCTCAATAGAATTGTAAAGATAGTTATGAATACGCATTATTTTGGCTTTCAAGCACTTCTTTCTTCGATTACAGGGTAGACGCTCTCTCGCCATCATGCAAGCATGATTTTACGGAATAATAATCAGAGTAGACTGGAGATAAATCTACAAATCTCATCAGATAATTTTTTTACTGAATGCACAAGCTTAAGTTCGTGCACTGGGATTATTTCGGACGATCTGGATCGTTGAATTTTCCATCGGACGGCGATTGTTCATGGAATCTGGTTGCCGGAGCGAGCCTACCGTTATCCAGCCTCCAGGTAGCAACGGGAGTAGCCAGCCACAGGTCGACCACGTCAGTCCGTCCTCCGCCGCGCGAAGCAATGGCGACCTCGTCGCTGCTCTCGCCGCAGTACGCTCGCCCTGCCCCTCCTCTCCCCCTCCTCCGCCACCTCCCGCCGCAGCCGGCCGTCGCCTCCCCCGGGACGACGGATCGGCTGCGGCTCCGACTGCGGGTCCGCCGCGCGCCAGCCCCCGCACAAGCCAAGTTCGGCAAGTTCGACGCCGCGGACGCTCCTGCCGAGGCCGAGCCGGCGGCGTCGACGGCGGAGGTCGATGGCGGGGCGGAGAAGGCGGCGGTGACGGAGGATGACAGGTTAGGTTCTGCGGGCACAGTGACGACTCAAGGAATCATGGTCGTCTTGTGGACTGTGCGGCGCCTGACTGCGTGCGTCGTGTCTGTGGTTTCAGCTCCTTGCCGTCGGATCTGCAGGGCGCGATATGGCAGTCGGGGAAGGCCAGCGCCGACTTCGTCAACTCCGGCGGCATGCGAGGCATCGTGAGTTTCCAATTAATTGTTCATACGTCACACCCTGCTGTGAATTTTGTGCGTTCTCACTTGAAGTACCATGTGATCCTCTCGATTTTTGAGTTCCATCCAGGATGCTAGGATTATATTCTTGTGCCGATCTTACATCTATACTATCTCTGATCACATTCTCATTGTTGATGATCTGCTCATGGTTATCATATCTGTAGGCAGAGCTACTGATCCCTCAGTTGGAGTTCCTCAATGAGGAAGGAGCACAGGCCGAGGTCTGGGCGCTGTCGAGAATACTCCTGGACACACTAGCACAAGAGACTGGCCAGGTTTGGATACAAGGTCATTTAGCAATAAATGAAACTTTTGCCCTTTCTGATCCATTTGCAGTTGCATGATTCTAGCTCCCTAATTTCACCGATTTAGATATTCTAAATGTCCCTGATTGTGTAGACCTCAATAAGTTCTGAATCCTTTAGGTTATTTACCTTTGGTATCTGTTCTTTACACTCAACTTTATGGTCTCTAGAAAGTTAAGGCCATCTTCCCTGACGCCGGAGTGGCTGCCCTTCTGAAGTATCAGTGGAAAGATGCACAGTTCAAGTGTGCTAGGTACTTCCTTACTTTTTAGTAGTCCACTCACAGAGGTAGATGGATTCCTTATTGAACTGTTGGGACATTTATTTGTAATGCTATGTTATTGTGTCCATGCTACATGCTAGCTGTATTTATATTGAAGTGCGATAACTTTCTTGTTAAGATCTAGCTTGAAGACATTAGAGATGATTGCAATTATATTTTTTGAGATAATTTTGTGAATCTAAAATATCTAGTGTTTCATCTTCAATTGCAGTCTTAGCGATCGAAAGCCAGTCGATGCTGATGATGAAGTCGTCGTTATGATTATCCCTGATCATCAGATGCTTGAATCTGTTGAACTCATTTCATCTCAACTCTCTGATGATCCAGTATGTAATTTATGCCTTATCAAATTTTCAATCCCGACAGCATTAGTTTATACAGTATATTATAAGGAAGATGAACTCCATTTCTTGCTTTCCTGGCAAAGTTGGTAGGATAGGACCAACATGTGCATTTAAAGAACATTTGGTCATGCATGTATAGTTGCATGATCTATATTCATTTGCACAAGCATCTTAGCATATACTTGGCATGCATTGCCATCTCCCAAGAAAGTTCTGCCCAAACACATACACCTATGTTCCCATCCATTTTAGTTGTGTAGCTTGATTAACAGTTCATTTATATGTCTGTTAACCGACTTACCTTATGCATATACAGAATTATCATTTGCATCTGTTTTCCACTCAATATGGTATTTTATAATAACTTCCAGTTTTAATCCACTGAAGATAAGACCTCTCATCATGTGGAACCCACGTCTTGTTAGTGGAGATGTTGGAGTGGGATATAATGTTCGGAACCTCCGCAGAAATTTCTTAAGGTAAGTCAAGGGAATCCTCTGTACCATGTCGATTCTGACGTGTAATTATTAATGCTTGCCGAGACATAAACAAGACATCAGAGTATGATTATGGCTAAAAAAGTATCAGAATGTGTACTGAGGCACTTCTTCTACCTGTATGTAACTATCTCTAGTTGCCAAAACATAAATAAGTACTGCTTGCCAATATCATATGCAATATGGAGTTGCAGATAGAGATCCATGGAAAAGTTACTGATAGATACATCTTGTATGTACTATACTGAACTTTTCTGGAGTATGTTCAAATATGCCTATAAATTTAGTCATCTGTACATGTTCCATTTTCTTAAAGTATTTGTGGTAATCCATTAGCGATGTCATGTCAGTAAGAAGTTGAATTAGTGCATTTTTTCTTCTTTATTTTGTCCATTTTATTTCCATCAGTATTTTTCTAACATCCATCACCTGCTTTGCACTGCTTTGCAGTACTTTTACCACTGTTTATTCCATGAGGCCATTGCCTACTGGTGCAATCTTCAGATGCTATCCTGAGTGCGTGGATATTTGTTGCCCTCTTCATTCATTATCCAAATAAGTATCCATCAAAATAATAGGCTAAAAAGATCTTTTTCTATGATTCATGCTACAGAAAGTGGAAAGTGTTTTATGATGATCCAAATAGACCCAATCGGTATTTGCTCGCCAGAGAATCTTCAAGTCGCCCTGATGCAACAGATATTGAGGTTAGACACTGGCATTTTGCTAATTTTATGCGCCTGATCGAATTTTCTCTATTAATATCTTGATTTTTCCTTTCTTCTTTAGTATCCATTCAATACTTGTTAAGTTACAACTCGATTATTTTTGTTAATTTGAATCGGTACACTGTTGAAAAAGGGAGTCAAGTCATCGGACTATGTAGAGAATATGGATGCTGCAAGCACCAAAACGCCAACTGAATTCTCAATCTCTGTGATCACACATATTAAGCAGCCAAACAACTGACACTGTACACAAGGCAGAGAACATGGTCCTACGAATCCATTTGCGGATATCTACACCACACGTTGGTGTTGCTATTGAATTTTCGTTTTGTGGAGACTTTTAACAGCATTCAAATTTGCAGATCATATTTGGTGGTGGCGGCGCCAGTGAGCAATCTGAAGAGGAACCCTCAATGATGACTAATGTCATGGCCGCATTTAGTTCCGTAAGCCGATTTATGAGAGTCATTTCCAAGTGAAAATTTGAGGCAGTTATCTTCACATTTGAACCATGGTGATCACCGTCAGAGGACGATTCAGGGTTTAAGGCGCATATTAGGTTCGATGGTGCTTGTGTGCAGCACCAAAGGGTAACTCGCTATGTTCAGATATTAGGACAATGGTTTGCACTTTGCCATTAGCAAGGTTACAACTGTGTACACACTTCACACATCATATCTGATCTGTAAATCTGTCTGATTCATAACCATGTAATTGTACATAGATCTTTTTTTCTGGAAGTAATGGATATAGTTCTCTGTTGTTTCTTTTTCGGATAAAAAATTTCTTCTTCTGAGAACAGGAAACAAGTCATTTGTTGTGTGTTATTGTAGCATGTTCAACTCATCTTCTGCCGGCCTATCAAACACAAAATGAAATATCTGTTTGACATCATTTACATGATCAATGATGAATCAATCAAAACATTTCCAATAGTTATGCTAACAGTCAGGATATTTACACCAAATGAACAAGCTAAAAAAAGCAGCTTCAAAACCTTCCACTAATTAATGTGCTCCCTGTTCTTCACTGGAGACGTCGAAGCACTCGTCGAGCTTGACAGTGTCATTGATGGCTTGAAGAACATCTGACCGCTCGAGCTACTCTGCGCTGCGGAGGGTAACGATGAGGAACGCGCCAGCAATGCCGACGAGCACGCCGTGGCCGCGTTTGACGGCCCCAGCCCGAGGTGCTCCCCCCATTGGATCCCCTTGCTGCCTCCTCCACTTCCTGCCGGCTTGCCGACGTACGATGTGATGGCGGCCGCGAGCGCCGTGTGGAAACCCGGGTCCGACGAGATCGCCTGGGCTATCGTGTCGCTTAGCACGCTCGGCGGTGCAGCCGTGACCGTCCCGCTGCGGCTCACGGAAGCCGCTCTCTGCAGCACCGGCTGGTAGAGCGACGCCGGTCCTTGCCTTCCAGGAATGCTGCTCAGCGCAGCTTCGAACGAGCTCTTGCCGGCGCCATTGTAGGGCGACGCGCCCGACGATGATCCGTAGCTCAAGTACCCACCGGCGGCCGGCCATGACGTGGCGGCGGAGCTGGAGAAGGAGAAGCTCGTGGAAGGGTATCTACTAGTTGTGCTGTGAGAGCCGGTGAAGGTCGAGGAAAACCTGTTGCTGAGAGAGAAACCCTGCGACATGGCCGGCGAGGTGAGGTCCAGGGTGATGGAGGGGTAAGATGGGGTGGCGGTGATGGACGCGGCGGTGATGGACGGGAGGAAGAATGGCCGAGAGCCGCCCGGATGCAGGTTGGACCCGTTAGCCGCGGACGATAAGTCGAAGCTGAGGCTGGACGCGGCGCCGGGGAAGCTGCCGAGGGAGGTAGAGGAGCCGGAGGTGAGCATGGACGCGGCGGCGGAGGTGGTGGAGGCCATGGCGGCGGCCGACGCGGAGAGCGGGTGGTTGTGGGCGCCCTCATAAGTGGTGATCAGGATCGACATGTCGTCGGAGCATCTCTGCACCTGCAAAAGATGTGCATGCATGGTGAGAACGGATGCTCATGTGATGATGTGTAGCATTACAACTTTACAAGCAGTTGAAGACGAGAGCGAAAATTTAAAGCAGGCAGTTTATATTGTCGAGAAACATGAACTTTTGGTCTAAATGATTTGATAGAAACAAAATAAAAAGTTACAATCATACAAATCTAAGATTAGAGCGAAACACCCATCGCTGAAGACTATTAAATTAATGCACTAACCAACACAGCCAAACGTCTAAACCGATAGAAAGTGGTAGGCTATATGTTTCAACAAAGACAATGACCGTTAGACAAACATTACAATCGACACCATCAAACAATCTTTTGAAGAGGATAATTTCTAGAAACATCAAGTGCAACCGTGCGCAAAAAACTAGCCACGCTCATCTATACACATCAACAACCTGTTGTTTCTCATAAAAGAAGCCTATTTCTTCCAATAAGTCTCTCTATTTCAATACTCGCTCCCATTCATACTATTTGATGCTATAGATGTATCTAGATAGATCGGAGGGAATACATGTATTACTAAATCAGTGAGACTTAATATGAATGGAACGGAGTAGCATATATGATATATGTATCAAGCATTTGAAGAGGTTATCTACTCATCAACCGTTTGTATTCCTCGTGACTTAATATGAATGGAAGGGAGGAGTTACGTTCTTCTGGAGTGAAAATGTTGGTCCGGAGGTGGTGGATATGCTGTTCTTCTCCGACTTCATTTATGGGAGGTGACAGATCTTGGTCCAAGATAACACGGGGACATCTCCCGGTCGACATTTCACAACGACATGTGCCTCGCTGCTTGCAACGGGTTTGTTCATCAACTCATAAAGCTTTGTTGGCGATGATGCTTTTTTGGATCTTGCAATGGTGGAGGTTCGGCGTTTCTTCCGGTGTCCATCTCGGTGGTGGTTACGATGGTTGCAGGAAACCCTCGATCGGGATCGTTTTGTATTTCTCAATCATTTAAGATTTTCTTTGCAAATTCATGATAATCATTTTATCTTGGTTTGTCTTTTATCTTTTACGTGTGTTGCTTCATGTAACTTATTTTTCGATTAATGAAATATGTGGCCGCTTTCAAAACAAAAAGTACAACCATGCGTTGATTCGTACTCTCGGCTCTCCATCGATGACGACAAAGCTAGTCGGTTATTATTCCCTGACATACTGGTGTTGGTACTCTTGCCGATGTTGTATGACTGCTTTAATGGTTGCATGCGTGCACGCAGTCTTGGCATTGCGGCTCAAAAATTATGAGAGAACTTTCGTCGGTATCTACAGGTCTATGGTTCGTTATCTATCTTTGGCTGCCTTCAGAAGAGTACAAGATTGTGTTCTGGAAGAAGAAAGAAATTGAAGACCTCGAAGATTTGTTACTATCTTTTAGACTTTATTTTGTAATTGTTGGAGTCAGTTCATGTATCTCTACCATGTACTATTTGTTGCTATGAATATATGTGGTATTGATTGTCAAAAAAAAAAAAAGTACAACCATGCGCCATGGGAGTTTCCATGGCCCACCGCACTCTTCCCAGGCTCCAACATTGCACATTGACCGCTCAGTTCAAAAAAAAAAAAAATTGGCCGCTGGTATGTGGGACAGGAAGAGATGGAGGGACCGTACCGATTTGGTTAGATCACAGCCAAAACCGCCGCCGGGAAGCCGGAACCGGCCGGAGTAGCGGTTGGAGAAGCGAGAGGAGGAGACGACGGGCCACGACGGTGCTGCCGGAGAGTGGCCGAAGGAGCCGGCGAGAGTCCCGTGCGCGTGCATGCAGATGTGCCGGCAGCCAGCGGCGCGTGCAGGCTTCACTCGCGCCCTCTCGACCCCTACCCTACATCGTGACCAGGTCAGGCTCCGATCTCCGACCTCTCACGCTCTATTGGAAATGAGTTTTGATCCCCAAGAGACGGCAGTGCTGGATTGCTGCTTGATTCATGGGTTTACACGCGGTTTAATTTGGACCATGCGTGCTGTGTGGTGGACTGGTGGTGTAACTGGTGTTGATGGTAATTTAACTTCCTGGGAGACCTAAGCCCCTAATTTAATTCGTCAATTGCAGTCGGTAATTCATGGATTAAACAACGACCTAAAATTAGGGTATTATTGTCAGCTGAGATATGAATCATGCGTTCTCATGTACCTGCTTCCTGACCGGGCATCCTACCGCAACGGTGCACCGGTAGTAGGCGCGCGGGCACGGGTTCCCCTTCGATATCTTCTGTCCATACTTCCTCCACTGGCACCCGTCATTCATCTGATGAACACCAACACAGAACATAACATTTCCATCTCATTAGTAGCTAATTAGGACGAAAGATATTCGATACTAGTAACATTTTACAAGATACTTGTGTGTGCGTAGTATGTACCGTTGGCGTGTCACACTTTGCCCTCACCGAGACCCTGGCCTTCTTGGCCATGGGCTGTGGAGCTACGGCGTCCTCGATCTGCTCACCCCCGCCGCTCCTCGAGTTCTTCAGCGTTTTGCTCGGCGGCCACTGCGCCGTCTCCATGGGGTCCTCCTTGGCAGCCTTGTCGGAGCTACCTTCAGGGCTCAATACCAGCACATCCCGCTGCACCTTTGTCTCACTGTGATCAGTTGCACTACCAACTCGGTTGTCTGACATTCCAAGAGAGATGCCTCTTTCTCTAATTTTCAGAGACCCTTCTATGTCTTTGCCTTCTGAATTAGTACTGCTCTTCTCTTCCGTGTTGTACCTACTTGTGCTCGTGCCAAGGGTCAACGAGACGAACCCAGGCTCCTCGATGTCGGCGGGCAAGGCATGATCATGCGACTCTATGCAGTTCTTGCCTCGTCCTTGGTGGAGAACATCCATTTTCTTTTGAAGAGATCGATGGTCCTCTATCATCCGCGACAGCGTTGACTTGAGCCTCTCGTTCTCTTTTCTTACTTCAACCATCTCTTCCCTTGTGGATGCAATCCTGTCTTGTAGAACCTGGATCCATGAGTGCACACGAAGGAGACCCATCAGTCATTTATCTATGATATAGATCACATATGATAATGGCTAGTTGTCCTGGTGTACGTGTATGTAGGCAAGTACTGGAATTTAATTGGTATTTGTATAGCTAGGAACATGAATAAAACTACAGGAAAATATTTATAGCTAATAGATATTTCATGAATCAGGTTGGGAAATTTCAGGTTAGGTACTTGATCTTCCCGAAGCCAACTGTGAAAATTTCCGTTCTATATTTATTGAAAATGTTTCCACAATTATGTACCTCCGGTTCTGTGCTTGATTTGTTCTTGAAGAACTTGCGAAAATTGTCATCCTTAACCCGATGATCATCTTTCATCTGGAACACAAAGGTCTACATTAGTAAGATCGATCAGTAAGCAACACCATACATAAATCTGATGACAAGCTGTGGACAAGTCTATTTCTTTTCTTATCCACATGTTTTCACAGTTCCATTTGCACTAGGATTTGTGGTCCCTAAAGATGGACACCTGATTGATTTTGACATCAGATTTTTATCCCCAAACACCTATACCCATAGTGCACATCAGGACCCCAAAGATATCATATCAAAAAGAAAATTCCCCTCCTTTCTACATGTAGCAAGAACAACAACCCAGAAGAGAAAAAAACTCAGCCTAGTCCTACCAATACTTATCTGATTATCAAACTCTTATAATCATAAAAGCACAAAATCAAGAGAAGTAATCAGTTACGAACCTCGTCTTTCAACCACTCTTCATGGCTGCTAAGCTGCCTCTCTTCCTTCATCATCTCTCTTTGGAGCAAGGCAAACGTCCCTCTCCTCTTCCTCTCTTTGCCTTCCAACCCTTTCTCTTCTTCCAGCGCTTAATTACTGGTCTTGCACCAGCCTTACCATGGCTTATATATATAGACAGCTAGACCATGGACTCGATCTTCTATTCCCCTCTCCTGTTTGGACTAGATTTGGCATAAATAAAAGCCGTACCTCGGTGCTTACCTTACCTACGTCGATTAGGCGGTCAGCATCAGAAATGTCAAACACAGCCGCACTCTTTGGTGACTTGCAGAGAAAAGAAAAATATACAGGACAGAGACGACTGAGATTTATGTGGAGTTCAACGTGCTCAACATGCTGTTGTTGTTGGGAGGCCAGTTAATTATAAGATGCGCGTCCAGACTGTGTATGTACGTACACGCCTCTGGCCGGACGAGCGAGTTCAACAACGTTAATGAAGCTTCGAGTCTTCGCCGTCACCTCAGCCGACTATTATAGGAGACGGTCTTCACGCAAGGAATCACTTTCAGATTAGACTTCAATTATGTGGGACCATTCATTAGAAGAAACTTGGCCTTATTTTATTTTTTTGAAAATTCATAAATATATAATACCTTTTTTTGTAGACCAACAGAAGATTGCCAGTATTTTACTTGGTGAAAGTGTCTCTTATCCGTGTTGAAATTTGGTTTGGAGGGGAATAGAGTACCATATGCTAGCTCTGAGCTGCTCGGCTACTGAACGTTCAATGAGGATTATTCTAGTACATCTGACACGCATTAGAGATTTATGTTCAAGAGAAAAAAGTTGGTTTCCTTGTTGGTTTTATGTAGTTATGTTATCGCAATTTTTTTTGCAGGGGGATATTGTACCATATGCTAGCTGTGAGCTACTCGGCTATTGAACGTTCAATGAGGATTATTCTAGTACATCTGACACGCATTAGAGATTTGTGTTCAAGAGAAAAAAAAGTTGGTTTCCTTGTTGGTTTTATGTAGTTATGTTATCACAAAAAATCTGTTAGAAAAAGAATTAGGTCTGATTAATTGAAAAAGAAATTACTCCCACAAAAAAGCAGATCGAAATCATTACATGCTAGCTAGCCAGATCTATCATCAGAAACTGGGATACACCTGCAAAACTTGGACCATTAGTAGATATATCTCCAGATCCAAGGTTTCCCCTTCCACAGGCACATCAGTGGACTACGTGCCTCGAATTCTTTGGGAAAACAACATATCAACACACTAATCAAATGCAAGACCATTGACCTTAATCATAGCTAATCTCATGTGTAAATTAAGAAAGGATATAGGGCTATGATCCAAAAGTTAGTTGTACAATTTCCTTGAATACCGTGTGAGTAGCTCAACTCCGGGCGGTGTTTGAGATTCCGGCTGCCTCTTTGTGATCCCATTGGTGCTCGTTTGGAGGTACAGTTCATGGATTCAGTCTCACCATTAATTTTTAGATCCCGATGCGTTGAAACCTTCATTTTCTATTGCCTACTTGCCCTGTATGCACGGTCCTCGCCGTCCATTAGCAACAGAGTCATTGCATCCAGTATCTACCCAGCTAGAGAAGAACATTTTCATTGTTAATCTATGTATAATTAACTCCCCATTTGGGAACTGCAGTGTCGTTCAAGTTTTGTGTTTGAATTTGTTTCCATCGGCCTGACTTTGCACACAAGCATTAGGTGGCTGAGAGATTGAAATTTGCAGCAATACAGGACAGATAGGTAGAACCCTGAATTTTAAAACTAAGGTATCCACGGAACAGTATGTGTGTGATGGGTCTCTTCAACTTTGCTTCGTCTTATATTTTCCTTAAGAAAGTTTTTTTTTAGGCAAAAAGGGCAGGTGTTCTGCCAATTCAATTAAGGAGATAGAAGAAGTCTAGATACAAGACCAGAAAGACTCTGGCTAACAGCAAGATAAGTTTGAGGGACTTCTATTTTTCTAGGTAACAAGTGGCAGTACTAATTCGATATATCTAGCAGCCATTTGATTATGTCTTTGTCACTGGTTTTTCTTATCGGCCACATGTGCATATATACTTGTTTGACTTGGAAGAAGGAAAAATAACAGAAGCTGTTACAACGAAACATACAAATTTGGCACTCTATAGTATGCATGCATGCGTGTGTACGGATCAGAAGTCAACTCTTTTGTTTGAGGAACCTCAGGTCATAGTATCCTAAGGTTAGAGTCTTAGAGATGAACATGTTGATTAGCTGTTACGATAATTAGCCTGTAGATTTAGAGTACTATTTTTTGTCAGTAAGGTATCGGTACCATGTTCGATTGAATGCAGGCTTATAATTTCAGTTGACTATATTTTGCTGTTTCCGCTTTATATGTATGTGATTTCACCGAGTATCTGACCATCTATGATAACCTGCATACATTCTTACAGTTAAGTGCCATGTGTTTTTGTAATTATACATCTGCAGACCCTAGACCTTACGTAGAGGCACATGCATCAAGGGATTAAAGGACTATGTCCTTCTGCAAATTAATCCAACTCTGACCTTCTAAAGGAAGAGTTACTTTTTTTGCGAAAAGACTTGTCTTGTTCTTGGCTACGTGGTATATATTAACTTGAAAAACCAGATTCACGAGGAAGTTAGGGCTTGGGAGTATGGTATCGATATAACTATAGGTATACACAAACTTAGGACGGCGCCTGCTAGCCTGATCAGATGCAGCAAGTGCATCTTTCCAATACGCTTTGTTTTTAACATGGTCCCAAATGGAAGCAAGATGTGTACATTTTTTTTTCGAAATGGGGGAAAAATCGCCCCAGCTTCTGCATCCAAAGGATGCACACGGCTTTTTTTATTAGATTATTCACAAAACCTTACAAGAACAATACAAAAGATCAATCTCGAAGCAACCTTACTATACCTACAGCAGGATGAAGAGGGTGACAATACACCAACTCACATCATCCAAAAACTAAATGCCTTCTCAAACCGCCCAATAGCAGGTGAGAAGCACATCCGAGCAGACTCTCAGCGCACGCCAACACACACGCCACAGAAGTTGCTCTCGCCGTCTTCCTCGACTCCATCTTCAAGAGAGATCATCGCATTAACCTTGCAAGACCTGCCGTCGATGCCACCATGACACCAAACGGCTCCACCATCCTGTACATATACATCATCCAGCATCTATCGTCGATACCCTGCAGCACCATGCCACTGAGACTCAGCGTCAACAATGTGGTAGATGAACACCACTCCACCGAAAACCGCCAACATCCAGCAGCTGCTCCAAAAACGATGCCCCAAGTGGTAGAACGACGCAGGGCGCGCCGCCATCGTCCGATCCGGGCGACCCGGACCTAGGGTTTCCCCCGGAGCAGCACGAGTGAGAGACCGCAAACTGCGACGATGATGCCTTCAAGAAGGTAGCGGCGCGACACGTCGCCATCGTCCGCCAACCGAGGTCGGAGCACGGTTTCACCGGCAGCCGCGCATCCCCAACTCGCCGAGTGTAGTGCCAAGACGGGCAAAGATGACGCCTTCGACAAGGTAACGACGTCGACCGACGCCGCCATCATCCGCCAAGACCGAGGTCGAGGCTCAGTTTTCACCGGCCGCCATGACACCCCGGACTAGATCTCGCCGCCACCCTGCCCCCCACACGGCCAGGGCCACCGCTCGCCGCGAAGAAGACGGCGTCGCTGCCACCATCCGGAGCCGCCGCTCCGGCGTCCAGGGCCCCGCCGAGACCACCACCAGCAGCCCTCCACCACCGAAGGCCGCCGCCACCGAGCCGCCAGATCCCGGGATCCACCCGCCGCCACGGACGGAGGAGCGGCTGCCGGAATCGCCGACCAAGGGGGAGACGCGTCGGGGGTAGAAAGCGTCGCCAGGCAGCGGCCTCTGCCCCGACAAGCCCAGCCCGGCCACCTTCCTTCCATGCGGCTGTGCTACGCGCTGGAGGCCGCAGCCGAGGGCCAAATCCCCACCGCCCCCATCACCGGCGCCGCGGCCTTCGGCCGGCAGCACCTCAGGGGGCGACGAGGAGGGAGAGAGGGGGAGGACTGACGGGGCGGCGGCGGCTAGGGTTGCCCCTCTCGGTCGCCTGGAGGAGCGACGCGAGAGGAGCGGACCTCGAAAGGTGTGAGTTGTGGAGTCAGATGTGTACATGATAGAGTCACATTATTTTAGCGATACCCATATCGCAAATCAGTCGGCTACTCTGACATGGTGGCATGAGAGCTGGCCATCATATCAGGAAGTGCAACATAGATGGCGAAATTGTGGGAGGCTAGGAGCTAACCTACCTAGCTTACATGATTACATAAAAAAAGTTTAGGTCGCCAAGAGTTTGGCAAGTACAAACCATAAGGTAGTTGGGTTGATAGAGGACAGATCACACGAGCACAGTGACAAGACAGAAAGAACATCCATGTCCTTAATTTATTTATTTCATTGTGCTAGCAATGATCAGAAATAAGTTTCACCTTGACGCCATACCTATGTCATGCTTAGTGCCATGACCCATGAATCCATTTTTTATGCTAGCACCGGAGATTAGCTGTGTCCTTGTTGGCTGCACGACATGCAAGCTGTTCACCGTCAAAAAATATTGGAGATTAGGAAGCGACACTTGTAGATAATAAGACACTGTTCAGAGAGAATATATATGCACAATAAGTTGTGCATTTCGGTGCTGATAACCCTCTTGCATAAACAAAATTTGTATCAACTATCAAGGATCTAGCGTATATATATACTTTATAAGATAGGCTACAATATTTGTTTTACCATTAAGGAAAAAAGCTAGTTGATGTCACCATGGAGAGGTGTCTGGGCCTGAGCTCTTCAACGATAACAGCATCGTGGCCCCTGATAGATAAAATGCATGAAAGTCCACACAGAATACTGATCGCTGTCATTGGGGGGATAAGAATTACACAACCAATTGAGTATCTATTTGTACTAATCGAATTTCAATATGGCAGCTTGAACGCAAGTCACTTCCACATCCCCCCATGCACTAGTCCTTGACACAAGCCTGTTTTTGTATTCTTCTCTCAACTTCCATACTGTATACAGTGTATGTATCATTGGGAGTCCTCACCTAGCATTTGCCAACTATCTTTCTATGCATTGAGATTTTTCCTTAAAATGTGCACAAGTTGCATCAAATGGTCAACATCGATCGCTGCTAGTTCTGAATTCTAGTGGTCCAACTCAGAATTCTCTGAACTGGAATTATGCAAGTCCATTGTACGTGGTCGAATTATTAAGAAGACATTCATTTCTCAGAACTGTTCAACCGCAAGTTCGCGTCGTATGGTCATAGTGACCCATCGCATAATTCTCTAGCAAGTTTGAGGAGTGCATGTCCTAGTTGTTTATTAGCTTCATATTCTCAAGTAAGGTTCATGAGACAGCATTAGTAATGGCGATACTTTGTTTCTTAAAAAATAGTGAAATTTTCCCAAGACAAAATGTGATGTGGCTTGTGTTGAATTGCTACCCGAGTGAATTGCCCAGAGCTCTAAAAAAATGCCATGAAGGAGCAAACTCGCCAACATTTTTTTAGTGCTTTATGATACCATAGAATCAATTGAAGTTGATGGAAGAAGTCATTGAGACTGAAAAAAAAATTGATCAGGATTCACCACGGAGTTGCGATGTGCGGTGCAAAAAAGCCCTAAACCTGGCTCTGTTACCATTTAAGGAAAGCAACTTATCTTTATTGATAGCCCAATTGAAAAATATATAATACTCATTTATTTAGTTTGTGTTCTAGGTTTAGTCAAAGTCAAACTTTGCAAAATTCGATAAAAATATAAGAAAAGGTATCTATCAAATACATATAATATAAAAATATGCTTTATGGCAAATCTAATGCAATAGGTATTACATTGTAAATATTGATATTTTTTGTAAATGTTTGGTCAAAGTTTACAAAGTTTGACTTTTATTAAACACAGAACGTGTAGTAATTGTGAAAGGAGGGAGTACAAAAGACTTGGATACAAGAAAATCTAGACTAATACTGACTCCTAGACAGACCATTACCAGTACTCATTAACACTTTCTACATTAGCTACCCCGTTAGTCTTTTGGATTCTAAGTGGTCAGCTGACCTCGAATAGTTTTGTGCAATTTAGCTGGCTGTGATGGAGATGGTTCGTTTGTCTTGGCTTGCTTCTTTAGATAGCCATATGAGTTTGGTATGCCTTAATTGGTAGTCCAAGTATTTAGTGTACAATTTGTTTGATGCTCTGTCTGGTACTAGTTGGAGACTATGTACCAGAACGTTCTGTTTGACTATTGTAGTCTATACAATATGATATATATATATTGGAAAATATCATGTGGTCTGACCAGACTAGATCTGGCGTCCATGATATAGGATCTCACAACATTGACCAAATGGGGCTAGTTGTGTACATTCTTGATTTCAATCTCTTTTTTTTGCGGGTTTGATTTCAATCATCCACTAGTTTGTCACCTTAACATGCATGTTTCTTAAAGCAACATGATAAATTCTCTAGCATTAGCTGTTTAGCTCACCTTATGTATTACCTCTCTAAGTATACAGTTTTATATTTTTCGTAAAAGTCAAGAGTGATCAAGTAATAATCTTAAAAAGAGGAGCAAATTAAATAGCAGCCCCACATGTAATTGTAAACAGGGAATGATGATATCTAAACCTTTGACGATTTTGATTTATTAACATATTAATCCCACATGCAGTTGTTTTCACAGCCACGCAACAGCTATTATAGTGACGCACGTCAATGCCTCCATCAAGCATTGAATTGTGCATGTCAAGAACACAAACTTGTTTATCTCTCTTTTGGTTACCTTGCATGAGACCTACAAGTTAGATTTGATTCCTTGCATTTAAAATATGAAATTAATAAAGCTGAGAACTCCACTGTCCCTATATATAATACATATGACAGTGACAAGTTGATGTTTAACATTTAAGGAGTCAACTTGTAACTAGCATCAGAGCATAAACACAGCTAAGATCTCTTTAAACCATTTTCTTGGAAGGGCTCTCGCGTGATATTCAACAGAAAATGACAAAACATTGGCCATGCCAATAATGCTGAGAAGTCAGATCATCTCCATCTACACCATGTGTTCGTCTCAAGCCTCCACGCAAGGAATAAACTGAAAATGATATGCTTCCATCATGGGGAAGATGCAAAGCCCAAACAAATATTAATGTTCAATATTTCTGGAATGAAGGAAATTTCAGGACACTTCCTTATGTACCTTAAACAAGCAAAAGCACTCTAATATTTGTGCGCATTTGAAGAATTTTGGTTGCTGTTCAATGTTTGCATTATTGTAGTAATAGCCTGACATATCTCAATAAATGGAACTGATCAAACCGTGCAGAAGTCGTGTGCACATGGTAGACGTGAAGGCTATGAACTGGATTTAAAATCTCTCATTTGATTACTGCTAAGGATGCATTATTTGGAAGAGAAATGAAAGTGGTAAACATAAGGATAACATCAGCAAGAGCTAATTATAATGTTTGTAGCACTTACATGAACAAAAAATTGATTTCATAACTGACGTTGTCAGACCACTTCGAATTTTACAACTGAACGAAATTTCATCATACTGAGCTTTCCTCACATTCCTCACAGGAGAATGCCGGCCAATACAATACTCCCTCCGTTTCTATATATAAGCCATATAGTTTTTTGAGAAAAAATCCAGAATATAAGGTTTACTGCGTTGGCCCACTTGTATGGACAATATTTTTAGGGATTTGATTAGTTTTTCTTAGCTTACACAAAGTCCTCTATTATCTCACGTCAATTGCCTAGGGTTAGTTCCAGCTAAACATGGTGTAATTTTTCCTAAATGTGTGTTCTTTAATTTCCGTGCTAGAAACTATATGGCTTATATTTAGAAACAGAGAGAGTATGTCAATGATGCATTGCCATCACCATTTTTTCGTTGCAAATTATGGGTTTATCATTGTCAACCACCAAGCTTCAGCCTCTAATAAGTAAACTAAGCAATGTACTTACCAAGTTTTCTTACTGACGTAGAAGATCCGTACTTATCAAGTTAATGTTATCAGGATTGGACCGTCTGATTTTCTTATGTCCAACAGGTCAGTACTAAACTCGAAATGACGAACTTGTAAGATGTCCAATTGTGAGAAAAAAATCTCATTCTACTCCATTGGAATATAACAACTAAAAGAAACATGGCAACGGATCAATCAACAAGCTTGCACACTTTTACCGCGATACTAACAACTAACAAAGATTATCTGAATGTTTTGACCAAAGGAGCCAAAACTTGCCGTTTCATTGTGTAAAAAATTTGCGAGCTCAATTTTGGTTGATATAGATGCATGAAAGAAGGTATATGTCTTTGTGGATCACACATCGGCTAAATCCTTGCTCTCTACCACCAAGGGCAAAAGCACTTAGGTTTCTCCCGCAGGTAGCATGGTTCCACTTTTGTCATTTCTTGCTACAACTCCTCACTAACTAGTGTTGTTTATGGACTCAATCCGAACCTCATATTTCTGGAAAAATGAGAAAAGTGTGGAATAATTCTTTGCATAGCTCATCCAAGTAGAGGAAGATGAATTAGTGCAACCAACCTGAGAAATGGAGACCTCATTTCCATTGTAGATAAGATTTTCGAAAGTGTAGCTTGGCAGCTGGGCGAATTAATTGGAAAGTTTTCTTTCTCATATTGAGAAAAACTCGTTTTGTTGGTAGCATCACCATTTTATAACGTCTTCGTTGCCTCCCTGTGGTTATGTAGTTATTTGCTCATATGCATAAGCTGTTGCATGTTGGCCAATTGTTACCTATTGATTCATTGCAGTCTTTATCAGATGACATTACTCCCTCGGATTCATATTAATTGACTCAACTTTATCCTTTGTCTAGATACAGATGTATCTAGTCAACATATGTCTAGATACTTATATAGACAAAGTTGAGTCAATTAATTTAAATCGGAGGGAGTATCATTTCCCGGGCAAAAAATTTAGGAGTTCTGCTTGGTTCTTCCCCTACAATGGTTTCAAATTTGATAAAAAAAAACATCAAGGACAATGATAATAGTCGTACAATTATTATGCTATCCAAGAACTCAGTAGATAAAAATCAGGAGTTTGAAGCAAAATGCAACGTATGATCAAGCTAATGCTTTATCTTTAGACTTGATAGATGAAAGTAATCGATCGTTAGAGGAGACAATAGAACCTGCTATACAGGAAACAAAAAATAACCACTCTCTATAAGAAGAGAGAAAAAGTGAAACCAAAAGTGGTAAACAATTTCTGTTCACGATGAAAGGAAGTTTTTCGAATAGCGGAGGTCTTAGAGATACGGCTAAGCATCTATTTGTAAATGAAACTATTCGTGAACAAAAGTTAGATTTTAGAATCTAGGAAGGACAATTTTTTGGCTCCATTTTTGAAACATGTTTCTAGAGGTTTGGACTTCCAGTGGCATAGGAGGTATATAAGTTGGAATAAATGCAGATACCCTCGAGGTGGAAAAATTTGTTGCGGGGGATAGATTTGTCAATTCTACCTTACTTCAAAATGTGACAAATTTAAGTGGGTAATGGTAGCTGTCTATGGGGCTGCTAAAGAGGAACACAAACCGCTTTCCTCTCAGAGTTAGTGAGAATCTGCGAGGATGAGCCTCTATCGATGATTGTTGGAGGAGATTTTAACATCATCAGACGTAGAGAGGAGAAAAATAATGATAACTTCAATACATGTTGGCCATTTATTTTTAACGTGATTATTAAAAGCCTAGATTTAAGAGAATTAGGCCTTTCAGGATGGCAATACACGTGGGCTAGTCACAGAGATGCCCCAACATATGAAAAACAAGACAAAATTCTAGCCAACATTGAACGGAAGCAAAAAAAATTCCATTGGTGACTGTGAAGGCCCTAACTAGATCAGGCTGACCATACACCACTTATTGTAGACTCGGGATATCATGCCTACATAAGAAACAAATCAAATTTATCCTTTGAATTATGTTGGCTTAAAATCGATGGTTTCTTTCAGATAGTAGATCAACAGTGGGCTTCTATTTCTGGAGGATCCAATCCGATGGAACTTTGGCAGAGTAAAATATGACACCTTAGAAGATTCCTTCGGGGTTGGGCTCATGATTTGAGTGGTCATTATAAGATTGAAAAGGCGAGACCTTCTCATATAATTGACACACTAGACAAAAAAGCGGAGAAAACTCCACTAAGTGATGGTGAGAGAATTTCGATGCTTCAAGCTAATGATGATTTGGAAGAATTACATCGAAGTGAGGAATGAAAATGGGCTCCGCAGGCAAAAGTTAAACATATCCAGGAAGGAGGAGATAATACAAAATATTTTCATTTAATAGCCAATGTTAAACATCGGAAGAAAAATATTCCAACTTAAGCAAGAGGAATGAACCATTGTGGGTCAAGAAAAATTGAAAAATTATATTTCAGAATATTATAAAATCTTACTCGGACCACCTATTCCTAATACTTGCAAGATGGTAGAATCCAAGAGTAAGATATGAGGAAAATTTTAGCAGAAGAGAAGGATTTCACGGAAACAAAATTCTTTGAAGCAATAATGTAGATGGAAAAAAAAAATCCAACCGAGGTGGTTCCAACGAGAAGCTAGTCCAACACCAACTAAGGTGGTTTGGGCATATCCAGCAGAGGCCTCCAGAAGCTCCCGTTAACAATGGAACTCTAAAGAGTATGGAGGAGACTAGAAGGGGTAGAGGACGACCAAAGTTAACATGGCCGGATGCGTTAAAAAGATACTTGAGGGATTGAAATGTACCTGAAGTCTTTGCTCTTGGTAGGACTGCATGGAGATCAGTGATCCATGTGCCGGAACCTTAGTGACTCGCTTTTTTTTTCTCTTTAATTTCTTTCTCCTTGTTTTGGTTCTCTTTTATGTTGGGTTTCATACCTAGCCTACCATAACTTTCTTGGAAAAAAAGGGCTTTGATGTTTTTGTTGAAAGACCAAGGAGGGTTAGGAGTAGAGAATTTAGAGCTAAAAGGTAAGAGTTTGCTAGCGAAGTGGCTAGATAAACTTTTTAATAAAGATGGTATGTGGCAATAGTTATTACATAAGAAATATTTAAGCTCTAAACTTCTCTCTCGGGTTTCAGCAACTGACTCTCCTTTTTGGAAGGGACTTATAAATGTTAAAGATGATTTTTTTGAACGAGGATCTTTTTTGTAGGTAATGGTCATAGTACTAGATTCTGGAAGGATAGCTGGCTAGGAAAAAGGTCCTTGGCCAATGAATATCCGTTCCTATATAATATTGTTAATCATAGTAATGTCACTGTAGAGAATGTGTTGTCCTCTAATTATATTAACATAGGTTTTGGAAGAACTTTGCATGGCAATAAATGGGACAGATGGAATCACCTATTGCATAGATTAATTCTTGTCTAGCTCACTGATCGTGACGATAGTTTCAAATGGAATCTCACATCATCCGGCCTTTTTACTGTTAAATCCATGTACATCGATTTGCTTAATGGTTACACTGTGTATTTTTAAAAAAAAAAATTGAAAGATGAAGGTACCTTTGAAGATTAGGCTTTTTATGTGGTTTCTTCATAAGAAAGTTACACTCATGAAAGATAATTTAGTCAAACGCAATTCGCATGGCGATGCAAGGTGTTGTTTTTGTGATCAAGAGAAGACAATACAACACCTATTTATATCTTGTCCATTCACAAGCATGATTTGGAAAATTATCTATATGACTTTTCACAAATGTGTTTGGAAATTGGTTGAATGGGGTGCCCCAAATGGATAAAGCTCACATTAAAGTTGGTGTATGTGTTATTCTATGGCGATATGGAAATTTCGCAACGAGTGCATCATTAACAAAAAAAAGGTTTTCGTCATTTTTGCAGGTTATTTTTTTGGCTACCCACTCGATCCATATGTGGTCTTATCTATATTAGAGGACGAGCATCTGGCTATAGATACTGGTGCAACCGATTAGTAATAGTTGCACGGGATTTCTACAGCCGGTGCTGATGGTGTGTTGACCGTCACTTGACATGTTGATGCAAAGGCGCTTCATGTCACTTCTCTTTTTTTCGGTGGCTCATTTTTGTTGAGATCCTTTGTGATCCATGATTTGTAATAATGTTTTTAGATAATCGTGTGTAAAACTGAATGTTTTTAAGTTTAATAGAAGTGGCCGTACGCACCATTTTAATGCAGAGGCTGGGCAACCCATTTCGAAAAAAAACACATCAACAGAATGCGCCATAGCTTCAGATGGATTTATCTGGTCTCATAGTATGGTTTCAACTGCTAGCTCTCAGTCGTTCTAATCCCTTGTTCAGTAAAACAGAACTGAATCCAGATTGAACATATACAACTTCGTGAAAGAGAGAAGTACATTCTAGAGCTAGAAAAGAAGCTGGGTGTTAAAAACAGGGAATTGGATGCTTTGAGGACTGATCATCAAAAGGTTAGTAGTGTTCACTGTTATGTTCTGCACTATTCACATGGAGTCCTAGTGGTCTGTAGTGAGTCTAGTGATCTGTGCCGTCATCTTTTTTCTCGTTTGCAGGTGTTGGCAAATCCCTCTTAGATCTCGCGTCAACCAGGGGTTTATAATGTTAGAAATAATTAGTGAAAGACCAGCTAGCCTGCATGAAACCACCCTGTTTAGGGTTACATGCGGACTGCTGTTTCATCAGCCTCTAATCAGAAATTAAGAATTGTATTATTACCGCAGGGAAGATAGAATAATGTCATGACTGTTCCATTTTTTTTCCCAATGCCTAACAGGTCAATAGGAACATCTACATGACGGAATCTCCGTTAGAAATAAAACAGTAGAAACTCAGCAACGCATCACTCAGAAGCCTGTCAAGAAGAAACAAAACTCAAAATATTACCAAAATCACAACAAAGATTATTTCCTTTTTCTCAATTGAAGGAACCTGAACCTCCTATTTAATTTCTCAAACTGAATATATTTAAAACTGTGTCACGACATGCTCATTGGTCAGTAGAATCCTACCGGGACAAGAGGCACCTGTAAAATCTTCCTTCATGCAGTGGGGTTGATGGAACCGTGGTCCCTATCATGCCAGTGTCTAACTCCACGACCTGTAGATTGGCGCCGCTGGAATGAAATACTCTTTAATTGGCAAATCTGAGAGACAGGAAGCAGAGAGCTTCCCCAACAAGGAAGAAATAGGTGTAGGGCAAATGAGAATCATGATCCAATATATGGCTACAGTGCATAGCTTGTAATTTAGGTTCAGCAAATCAAGAACTTGGATTGCAATTGCAAGCAGTTCAGATTGCAATAGCTCCAACCAAAAAATTGCTACAACAGTAATCTCATGAAGCAATTCCTGAATTAAAAAGTGAGAATTAGATGCTTCCTCTGATTCTGGAGTGAAAACAGAGATCTGTAGTCTTACAATTACAGATCAATCCGTGCAACTCTACATAGCAGAGACAAAATATTTGAATAACAGAGCTCCAACCTGCAGTAACGATAAGCAAAAGGAAGAGGCCAGAACTAAAAATATTCATTGCCTAACTACACCAGAGATTACCCAGCACCAAAGTACTTGCAAACAACGCCACCAAGAATTTTGTATCTGAACGGAACACCACCAACAGTTTCAGCCTTGTTGCCATCTCCTTCAAAGGTATTATCATTCGTCACCGTCTCCACTCAAGTTCAGGCGACGATTGAGGCCTGCTGTATGGCTGTGAATCCTCAGGCTTGATAGAATTTGTAAATGTACTCCATCCCATGATGTGTGGTATGATGTACTGCACATATATATAAAAGAAGTGTTAGACATTACAAAGAACGACTTTGATTTTCGCCCGTTAATTATCTAAAAAGGGCGAACCATCTACCAAACTGTATTTTTGGTTTATTGATACAAGAATGCTTAGCTATAGAAGTGTCCCATGTTTCATAAATTCTATATCCACAGAATGGACTATTGCAGGAAACATACAGCCCAAGTTAGATCTAGTTGTCAATACCGATCTACTGTCAGTCTGTTGCATGCTGACCTCCTCTACACACAATTATGGCAGAAAATAGGTTGATGTGTGCAAGTCATCGGCCATTTCATATATTAAAAAGATGCGGTGTGATGGCATGCAGTTAACTCAAACTACCGTAATGAACTATAAGTAAATAATGGTAAAACAAAACTCCGCTCGAACAATTATAACAAAATCATACGGTACGTACATTGAAAGTCGATACAATGACCGCATATTCTCCTTTAGTTATGGGGATGTAAATGCTTTCATCAACGTTCAAAAGGCGGTTTTGAACACCTACAAGGGAAATGACCACCAGATCAGTTTGGGAACATAGATCCAGATGCAAGTCAAATTTGCAGAAGAGTGATAGTGACTACATACTGAGGTTGAAAAAGCGACCATTGCCATCAGGTGTTGGCTCAACCTTTAGAACCTTGCGAACTTTACCTTCATCGCTGTTTTTTATCAATGACCGGAACAACTGTAAGTATTAAGTTTTCTTTGGTTCACAATGCAAGCAGTCAAATACACAGGTATATCGAAAAGATAATATAAGAAAAAGAATATAAGAATGTGAAGATGATTGAAGTCTTGATGATGTTACAGAAAATAAGGAATAAGCTTGACACACATACAGAAAATTGGGCAGGTCAACAAAATGATATCTTGCACTAAGTCCCTCTTTTGCCAGATTATAATCTTCAACAAAAGAAGGACATATAGTGTCTTCTCCTATTGCCATCCAATTTGAACTACATGATAATGCCAAGGCAGTACTAGGCATCAAGTGTACTTGTATGTTCCAAGACTATTTTACTTCATTGGCAAGAGAGAAGTTTGGCAATTGATATGTTGATATGATACTAATGACTTCCTAAATCATTAGACTCACAATATAAGGAAATAATTATGTTGAAGACGCCCATGGCAGTAACACAAGTTGGCATGCTTAACATAATGGTCTGCATCATGGTTTTTGAGTCGCTGTATAGTCGCCGAGTCGTTTTCCAAAAATCACGGTGACTCGCGACTATACAGCGACTTATGGCGACTATACAGCTTTTTTGGTCGACTATACATGAGTCGCAGCCTCAGGCGACTCACTTTTGAGTCGCAACTCAAAAACAATGGTCTGCATATCCCCAATAGGTATGGCAAAAGGCATAGAACATGTTTGTTTTTTAATTTTTTTTTCACAAACTTCAGTGAGATAAACTCTCAACAAGGGAAGATGCCTTAGGAAAAAAAGCGTGTATCTAGAATAACATAGATAGTACAGGCAAGACCAACCTCCTCCCCTTGAAAGGGTCGTGAAAGAACTCGCAGGAATCTGTTGGACCAAGAGAAAGCAAGGTTCCCATCTCCCACACAGATAACGAGAACACCTGCACCGCGACCAAACAAGTTTGCGTAAACATATATAATATGGGTACCTTCAATCACGAGACTTATTAGGCAATTGCAAAAATATAGTTTCCTTGGACAGGTTTGCAAATTGTATCTTACACGAAGTCCCTCATTTGCCAGTTAGTGATCTGAGCGTCCAGGAGATTTATTAACAAAGAAACCAAGCAAAGGAAATAGAGTCTATAATACATTCTCCCAAAATCAAAGTACGAACTTACTACAAACCAGCAACTACACAGTCAGTCGTCAGCATGGGCGGACACACAGGGTGGGCCGGGTGGGCCGTGGCCCACCCCAAAATTTCATGATTTTTTACACTACCTTAGAAAATAGCGTGGACTTTCCTGGACCGAAAACCGCAGCTCCGCTTGACTGCTTCGTCCCTTCGTCCCATCGCCATCGATCCCTCCTCCGGGTCGCCTCCCCTCGCCGGCGCATCAGTGCCTCGCGCCCTAGCCAGCTTGGTCGCTCGGCCCCTTCCGAACTCCCCGGCCACCATGGCGGTCGCTGCGCCATCGATCTGATGGAAGACAGGTCTGCCCTCCGCCAGACACCAGTGCGCCTCCGCTCAGTCCACTGGGCCACTCGCCGGCGTAGCCGCTCCGGCCGGTCGACGCTCCACTATTTCCGGCCAGGCTCGGTCACGCGCCGCTCAGCTCAGCCCCAGGCCCAACCGCGAACCGCCCCAATCTCTGAATATTTCTCTGTTCCCGTCATGCTTGCAGGAGTCTTGCCATGAGCCCATGAACATCTATATGTTTTTCTGTTGGGCTGTTCTGTTCTGTTCTCTGTTTGGCTAGTTTTTTTTTCTTTTTATATGACTAGGATTACTATCAACTGATACTTTGATTGTAGATTGTAGAATAAGAATAGATGATTTATGTTTGAAAATGGCAAATCAATATCTTATATAATTGTATTGTTTCTATTGCCATTGTAGAATTAATTATGAAGAGGCATGGGGATAGCATGTAAGACTTTCTCGTGTCCTGAACTGCTTGTATTGCAATCTTGCACATTTGAGATATATATATGTAATGAATTTCAATGTTGACAATCTACTAGCTACATATGTTACTCATGTAGCAAACTTTATTACAACACTGGGAGCGCAAAAAATTTTGAGTTGTGCCCACCCTCCAAATTTTTTCTGCGCCCGCCACTGGTCGTCAGCCCAAAAAGGCAGTAATAGGTTAATGGCTTCATTAAAGTTTGCAACACTTGATTAGTTTCCAACATTTTGGCAACGTCTTATCCATCTTGAAAAGAGTGCGAATCTTTGTAACACCTTTCTGTAGCTAGACTAGACGATTGCTCGGCTCAGACATAGTAATAACCTTTGTTAAAACATTGTGAACTGAGGCGGAAATGAACAAGCATTTTAATCGAACCTTAGACAAAGTAGAGAGAGAAAGGAAATCCAGTATACCTGCTTACGAGACCAATCGTACTGCCTGGCCGCCACCGCCGGGGCGAACTGGAGCAGCACGAACCCCTCCTTCACCACCTTGAGCGCCCCAGACTGCAATGCACGGAAGGCCCATCAATACGGAGACAAGAAGGGGCAGCAGTAGTAGCCGCATGCCGCGCCACATTCTACCTACTTCGAGCGGCACGAACTGCGGGGGTCTGGGGTCGAAGGCGAGCGCCGCCTTGCCCTTGTAGATGCTGTAGCTGGCGAAGACCCTCGCGCCCGGCGTCCCCTGCGCCGGCGTGGGAGGCGGTTGCCCGTACACGTCGCGCTGCGGCGGAGGCGGCGGGGCCCGCGGGTCGAAGTAGTCGGAGTGGCGCGCGGGGACGACGGAGCAGACGGAGGAGGGCGGGGGCCTGGAGGAGAGGGCGAGGGAGTGGGAGGGCGCCTTGGCGTGGTGCGGGAGGAGGGAGAGGGGCTGGAGGGGCGGCGGCGGCGAGGGGAGCGAGAGGGAGAGCGGCGGCGGCATTTCGTCGAACGGCGGGTGGGCGTGTGGGTGGGTGTGGCCAGCCGAGGCGAGAGAGGGTTTGTTTCGTTGGGTAGGGGTTTATCCTGTGGTGTGGTTTGGGCGGCGGGCAGGCTCGTGCTCGTGGGTGGCATCCAGCCGTTACGTTATCATCTTCGGGACAATGGAGACGTGGGGCCATTTGGCAGACAGATTTGTTCAAGTGTTCAACCACCTAAACATAAACGATTGGACAATTGCAACCAGACCTTGGATACAGGAGCCTTGATGAGCTTGTTAACAAGCTTCAGGAGGCCTTCAAATAGGGTTAACAAGCTTCAGGAGGCCTTCAGGAGGGCTTCAGGAGGCCTTCAAAATCTTAAAATTTCATGTCCAAATTCGACATGGACACTGAGAAACAAAAAAGAGAAAATCGAAATTTTGGAATGTTGTAGGGACATACTTCATGAGCACTCACAATTTTTCGTATAATTTTTTGACATGTATAAAATACATTTTTTATACGGTAGCAACCGTAGCATACGAAGGGGTGGGAGCACTAGATATTCTCTCGTAGGTGGTGGGTGAATAGAAACTTGAGAGGGAAAAGGAGAAGTAAAGAGGAACTCCAATCCTAACTATAACCCTAAACTCGTCTTGCTGAGAAGTCAAGCATGAAGAGAAGTGGTTTTGGGTTTCGAAACATGGAAATTTCAAAAACCTCCCAAAAGCTTCATTTTAGAGTGACTAAGAAGGATCCAGGCTTACCTTTTCATTTTCATGTTTTTAACTTGTTTAAATCTTGGTCAAACCTAGGATTTGACCAAGATTCAAATGGGCATAAAAATTCGAAGAAAATCAAGAAAACGAAAAACCAAAGCACATAGGTTTCTTATGTCATATAGTAAGCATTCAAGTTGATAAACAAGGTCTAGACATATTCAAACCAGTAAAATCATGTATCTACCCCCTAACCCTAAACTCTGTCTTATGAAGTCAAGCATGAAGAGAAGTAGTTTTGGGTTTCAAACATGGAAATTTCAAAAACCTCCCAAAAGCTTCATTTTAGAGTGACTAAGAAGGATCCATGCTTTACCTTTTCATTTTCATGTTTTTAACTTGTTTAAAGTTTGGTCAAACCTAGGATTTGACCAAGATTCAAATGGGCATAAAAATTCAGAAGAAAAATCAAAAAAATGAAAAACCAAAGCACATAGGCTTCTTATGTCATATAGTAAGCATTCAAGTTGATAAACAAGGCCTAGACATATTCAAACCAGAAAAGGCATGTATCTACACCCTAACCCTAAACTCTGTCTTATGAAGTCAAGCATGAAGAGAAGTGGTTTTGGGTTTCAAACATGGCAATTTCAAAAACCTCCCAAAAGCTTCATTTTAGAGTGACTAAGAAGGATCCAGGCTTACCTTTTCATTTTCATGTTTTTAACTTGTTAAAAACTTGGTCAAACCTAGGATTTGACCAAGATTCAAATGGGCATAAAAATTCAAAAAAAACAAAAAATGAAAAGCCAAAGCACATAGTCTTCTTACGTCATATAGTAAGCATTCAAGTTGAGAAACAAGGTCTAGACATATTCAAACAGAAAGATCATGTATCTACCCCTAACCCTAAACTCTGTCTTATGAAGTCAAGCATGAAGAGAACTGGTTTTGGGTTTCAAACATGGAAATTTCAAAAAAACACCCAAAAGCTTCATTTTAGAGTGACTAAGAAGGATCCAGGCTTACCTTTTCATTTTCATGTTTATAACTTGTTAAAATCTTGGTCAAACCTAGGATTTGACCAAGATTCAAATGGGCATAAAAATTCAAAAAAAAAAAATGAAAAACCAAAGCATATAGTCTTCTTATGTCATATAGTAAGCATTCAAGTTGATAAACAAGGTCTAGACATATTCAAACCAGAAAAATCATGTATCTACCCCTAACCCTCAACTCTGTCTTATGAAGTCAAGCATGAAGAGAAGTGGTTTTGGGTTTCAAACATGGAAATTTCAAAAACCTCCCAAAAGCTTCATTTTAGAGTGACTAAGAAGGATCCATGCTTACCTTTTCACTTTCATGTTTTTAACTTGTTTACAAGCTTGGTCAAACCTAGGATTTGACCAAGATTCAAATGGGCATAAAAATTCGAAGAAAATCAAAAAATGAAAAACCAAAGCACATAGGCTTCTTATGTCATATAGTAAGCATTAAAGTTGATAAACAAGGCCTAGACATATTCAAACTAGAAAATGCATGTATCTATCCCTAACCCTAAACTCTGTCTTATGAAGTCAAGCATGAAGAGAAGTGGTTTTGGGTTTCAAACATGGAAATTTCAAAAACCTCCCAAAAGCTTCATTTTAGAGTAACTAAGAAGGATCCATGCTTACCTTTTCATTTTCATGTTTTTAACTTGTTTAAATCTTGGTCAAACCTAGGATTTGACCAAGATTCAAATGGGCATAAAAATTCAGAAGAAAATCAAGAAAAACGAAAAACCAAAGCACATAGGTTTCTTATGTCATATAGTAAGCATTCAAGTTGATAAACAAGGTCTAGACATATTCAAACCAGAAAAATCATGTATCTACCCCCTAACCCTAAACTCTGTCTTATGAAGTCAAGCATGAAGAGAAGTAGTTTTGGGTTTCAAACATGGAAATTTCAAAAACCTCCCAAAAGCTTCATTTTAGAATGACTAAGAAGGATCCATGCTTTACCTTTTCATTTTCATGTTTTTAACTTGTTTAAAGTCTTGGTCAAACCTAGGATTTGACCAAGATTCAAATGGGCATAAAAATTCAGAAGAAAATCAAAAAAATTAAAAACCAAAGCACATAGGCTTCCTATGTCATATAGTAAGCATTCAAGTTGATAAACAAGGCCTAGACATATTCAAACCAGAAAAAGCATGTATCTACCCCCTAACCCTAAACTCTGCCTTATGAAGTCAAGCATGAAGAGAAGTGGTTTTGGGTTTCAAACATGGCAATTTCAAAAACCTCCCAAAAGCTTCATTTTAGAGTGACTAAGAAGGATCCATGCATACATTTTCAATTTCATGTTTTAAACTTGTTTAAATCTTGGTAAAACGTATGATTTGACCAAGATTCAAATGGGCATAAAAATTCAAAAAATCAAAAAAACATAGTCTTCTTATGTCATATAGTAAGCATTCAAGTTGATAAACAAGGTCTAGACATATTCAAACCAGAAAAATCATGTATCTACCCCTAACCCTAAACTCGTCTTATGAAGTCAAGCATGAAGAGAAGTGGTTTTGGGTTTCAAACATGGAAATTTCAAAAACCTCCCAAAAGCTTCATTTTAGAGTGACTAAGAAGGATCCAGTGCTTACCTTTTCATTTTCATGTTTTTAACTTGTTTAAATCTTGGTCAAACCTAGGATTTGACCAAGATTCAAATGGGCATAAAAATTCAAGAAAATCAAAAAATGAAAAACCAAAGCATATAGTCTTCTTATGTCATATAGTAAGCATTCAAGTTGATAAACAAGGTCTAGACATATTCAAACCAGAAAAATCATGTATCTACCCCCTAACCCTAAACTCTGTCTTATGAAGTCAAGCATGAAGAGAAGTGGTTTTGGGTTTCAAACATGGAAATTTCAAAAACCTCCCAAAAGCTTCATTTTAGAGTGACTAAGAAGGATCCATGCTTACCTTTTCATTTTCATGTTTTTAACTTGTTTAAAGCTTGGTCAAACCTAGGATTTGACCAAGATTCAAATGGGCATAAAAATTCAGAAGAAAATCAAAAAAAATGAAAAACCAAAGCACATAGGCTTCTTATGTCATATAGTAAGCATTCAAGTTGATAAACAAGGCCTAGACATATTCAAACTAGAAAATGCATGTATCTATCCCTAACCCTAAACTCTGTCTTATGAAGTCAAGCATGAAGAGAAGTGGTTTTGGGTTTCAAACATGGAAATTTCAAAAACCTCCCAAAAGCTTCATTTTAGAGTGACTAAGAAGGATCCAGGCTTACCTTTTCATTTTCATGTTTTTAACTTGTTTAAATCTTGGTCAAACCTAGGATTTGACCAAGATTCAAATGGGCATAAAAATTCAGAAGAAAATCAAAAAATGAAAAACCAAAGCACATAGGCTTCCTATGTCATATAGTAAGCATTCAAGTTGATAAACAAGGCCTAGACATATTCAAACCAGAAAAAGCATGTATCTACCCCCTAACCCTAAACTCTGTCTTATGAAGTCAAGCATGAAGAGAAGTGGTTTTGGGTTTCAAACATGGAAATTTCAAAAACCTCCCAAAAGCTTCATTTTAGAGTGACTAAGAAGGATCCAGGGCTTACCTTTTCATTTTCATGTTTTTAACTTGTTTAAATCTTGGTCAAACCTAGGATTTGACCAAGATTCAAATGGGCTTAAAATTCAAAAAAATCAAAAAATGAAAAACCAAAGCACATAGTCTTCTTATGTCATATAGTAAGCATTCAAGTTGATAAACAAGGTCTAGACATATTCAAACCAGAAAAATCATGTATCTACCCCATAACCCTAAACTCTCTCTTATGAAGTCAAGCATGAAGAGAAGTGGTTTTGGGTTTCAAACATGGAAATTTCAAAAACCTCACGAATGCTTCATTTTAGTGTGACTACGAAGAATCCATGCTTACTTTTTCATTTTCATGCTTTAAACTTGTTTAAACCTTGGTCAAACCTAGGATTTGACCAAGATTCAAATGGGCATAAAAATTCAAGAAAATTAAGAAAATGAAAAACCAAAGCACATAGGCTTCTTATGTCATATAGTAAGCATTCAAGTTGATAAACAAGGTCTAGACATATTCAAACCAGAAAAATCATGTATCTACCCCTAACCCTAAACTCGTCTTATGAAGTCAAGCATGAAGAGAAGTGGTTTTGGGTTTCAAACATGGAAATTTCAAAAACCTCCCAAAAGCTTCATTTTAGAGTGACTAAGAAGGATCCAGGCTTACCTTTTCATTTTCATGTTTTTAACTTGTTTAAATCTTGGTCAAACCTAGGATTTGACCAAGATTCAAATGGGCATAAAAATTCGGAGGAAAATCAAAAAATGAAAAACCAAAGCACATAGGTTTTTTATGACATATAGTAAGCATTCAAGTTGATAAACAAGGCCTAGACATATTCAAACCAGAAAAATCATGTATCTACCCCCTAACCCTAAACTCTGTCTTATGAAGTCAAGCATGAAGAGAAGTGGTTTTGGGTTTCAAACATGGAAATTTCAAAAACCTCCCAAAAGCTTCATTTTAGAGTGACTAAGAAGGATCCATGCTTACCTTTTCATTTTCATGTTTTTAACTTGTTTTAAATCTTGGTCAAACCTATGATTTGACCAAGATTCAAATGGGCCTAAAAATTCAGAAGAAAATAAAAAAAAAATGAAAAACCAAAGCACATAGTCTTCTTATGTCATATAGTAAGCATTCAAGTTGATAAACAAGGCCTAGACATATTCAAACCAGAAAAATCATGTATCTACCCCTAACCCTAAACTCTGTCTTATGAAGTCAAGCATGAAGAGAAGTGGTTTTGGGTTTCAAACATGGAAATTTCAAAAACCTCCCAAAAGCTTCATTTTAGAGTGACTAAGAAGGATCCAGGCTTACCTTTTCATTTTCATGTTTTTAACTTGTTTAAATCTTGGTCAAACCTAGGATTTGACCAAGATTCAAATGGGCATAAAATTCAGAAGAAAATCAAAAAAATTAAAAACCAAAGCACATAGGCTTCTTATGTCATATAGTAAGCATTCAAGTTGATAAACAAGGCCTAGCCATATTCAAACCAGAAAAATCATGTATCTACCCCTAACCCTAAACTCTGTCTTATGAAGTCAAGCATGAAGAGAAGTAGTTTTGGGTTTCAAACATGGAAATTTCAAAAACCTCCCAAAAGCTTCATTTTAGAGTGACTAAGAAGGATCCATGCTTTACCTTTTCATTTTCATGTTTTTAACTTGTTAAAAACTTGGTCCAACCTAGGATTTGACCAAGATTCAAATGGGCATAAAAATTCAGAAAAAATGAAAGAAATGAAAAACCAAAGCACATAGGCTTCTTATGTCATATAGTAAGCATTCAAGTTGATAAACAAGGCCTAGACATATTCAAACCAGAAAAGGCTTGTATCTACACCCTAACCCTAAACTCTGTCTTATGAAGTCAAGCATGAAGAGAAGTGGTTTTGGGTTTCAAACATGGAAATTTCAAAAACCTCCCAAAAGCTTCATTTTAGAATGACTAAGAAGGATCCTGGGCTTTCCTTTTGATTTTCATGTTTTAAACTTGTTTAAATCTTGGTCAAACCTAGGATTTGACCAAGATTCAAATAGGCATAAAAATTCGAAAAATCAAAAAAATAAAAACCAAAGCACATAGTCTTCTTATGTCATATAGTAAGCATTCAAGTTGATAAACAAGGTCTAGACATATTCAAACCAGAAAAATCATGTATCTACCCCTAACCCTAAACTCTGTCTTATGAAGTCAAGCATGAAGAGAAGTGGTTTTGGGTTTCAAACATGGAAATTTCAAAAAACCACCCAAAAGCTTCATTTTAGAGTGACTAAGAAGGATCCAGGCTTACCTTTTCATTTTCATGTTTATAACTTGTTAAAAACTTGGTCATAGCTAGTATTTGACCAAGATTTAAATGGGCATAAAATTTAAAAAAAAAATGAAAACCAAAGTACATAGTCTTCTTATGTCATATAGTAAGCATTCAAGTTGATAAACAAGGTCTAGACATATTCAAACCAGAAAAATCATGTATCTACCCCCTAACCCTCAACTCTGTCTTATGAAGTCAAGCCTGAAGAGAAGTGGTTTTGGGTTTCAAACATGGAAATTTCAAAAACCTCCCAAAAGCTTCATTTTAGAGTGACTAAGAAGGATCCATGCTTACCTTTTTACTTTCATGTTTTTAACTTGTTTAAAGCTTGGTCAAACCTAGGATTTGACCAAGATTCAAATGGGCATAAAAATTCGAAGAAAATCAAAAAATGAAAAACCAAAGCACATAGGCTTCTTATGTCATATAGTAAGCATTAAAGTTGATAAACAAGGCCTAGACATATTCAAACTAGAAAATGCATGTATCTATCCCTAACCCTAAACTCTGTCTTATGAAGTCAAGCATGAAGAGAAGTGGTTTTGGGTTTCAAACATGGAAATTTCAAAAACCTCCCAAAAGCTTCATTTTAGAGTAACTAAGAAGGATCCATGCTTACCTTTTCATTTTCATGTTTTTAACTTGTTTAAATCTTGGTCAAACCTAGGATTTGACCAACATTCAAATGGGCATAAAAATTCAGAAGAAAATCAAAAAAATGAAAAACCAAAGCACATAGGCTTCTTATGTCATATAGTAAGCATTCAAGTTGATAAACAAGGTCTAGACATATTCAAACCAGAAAAAGCATGTATCTACCCCTAACCCTAAACTCTGTCTTATGAAGTCAAGCATGAAGAGAAGTGGTTTTGGGTTTCAAACATGGAAATTTCAAAAACCTCCCAAAAGCTTCATTTTAGAGTGACTAAGAAGGATCCAGGCTTACCTTTTCATTTTCATGTTTTAAACTTGTTTAAATCTTGGTCAAACCTAGGATTTGACCAATATTCAAATGGGCATTAAAATTAAAAAAATCAAAAAATGAAAAACCAAAGCACATAGTCTTCTTATGTCATATAGTAAGCATTCAAGTTGATAAACAAGGTCTAGACATATTCAAACCAGAAAAATCATGTATCTACCCCATAACCCTAAACTCAGTCTTATGAAGTCAAGCATGAAGAGAAGTGGTTTTGGGTTTCAAACATGGAAATTTCAAAAACCTCCCAAAAGCTTCATTTTAGAGTGACTAAGAAGGATCCAGGCTTACCTTTTCATTTTCATGTTTTTAACTTGTTTAAATCTTGGTCAAACCTAGGATTTGACCAAGATTCAAATGGGCATAAAAATTCGAAGAAAATCAAAAAATGAAAAACCAAAGCACATAGGTTTCTTATGTCATATAGTAAGCATTCAAGTTGATAAACAAGGTCTAGACATATTCAAACCAGAAAAATCATGTATCTACCCCCTAACCCTAAACTCTGTCTTATGAAGTCAAGCATGAAGAGAAGTGGTTTTGCGTTTCAAACATGGAAATTTCAAAAACCCCAAAAGCTTCATTTTAGAGTGACTAAGAAGGATCCAGGCTTACCTTTTTCATTTTCATGTTTTTAAGTTGTTAAAAACTTGGTCAGACCTAGGATTTGACCAAGATTCAAATGGGCGTAAAAATTCAGAAAAAAATGAAAGAAAACAAAAACCAAAGCACATAGGTTTCTTATGTCATATAGTAAGCATTCAAGTTGATAAACAAGGTCTAGACATATTCAAACCAGAAAATCATGTATCTACCCCCTAACCCTAAACTCTGTCTTATGAAGTCAAGCATGAAGAGAAGTAGTTTTGGGTTTCAAACATGGAAATTTCAAAAACCTCCCAAAAGCTTCATTTTAGAATGACTAAGAAGGATCCATGCTTTACCTTTTCATTTTCATGTTTTTAACTTGTTTAAAGTCTTGGTCAAACCTAGGATTTGACCAAGATTCAAATGGGCATAAAAATTCAGAAGAAAATCAAAAAATGAAAAACCAAAGCACATAGGCTTCTTATGTCATATAGTAAGCATTCAAGTTGATAAACAAGGCCTAGACATATTCAAACCAGAAAAAGCATGTATCTACACCCTAACCCTAAACTCTGTCTTATGAAGTCAAGCATGAAGAGAAGTGGTTTTGGGTTTCAAACATGGAAATTTCAAAAACCTCCCAAAAGCTTCATTTTAGAGTGACTAAGAAGGATCCAAGCTTACCTTTTCATTTTCATGTTTTTAACTTGTTAAAAACTTGGTCAAACCTAGGATTTGACCAAGATTCAAATGGGCATAAAAATTCAAAAAACAAAAAAATAAAGGACATAGTCTTCTTACGTCATATAGTAAGCATTCAAGTTGAGAAACAAGGTCTAGACATATTCAAACCAGAAAAATTATGTATCTACCCCTAACCCTAAACTCTGTCTTATGAGGTCAAGCATGAAGAGAAGTGGTTTTGGGTTTCAAACATGGAAACTTCAAAAACCTCCCAAAGGCTTCATTTTAGAGTGACTAAGAAGGATCCATGCTTACCTTTTCATTTTTCATGTTTTAAACTTGTTTATATCTTGGTCAAACGTAGCATTTGACCAAGATTCAAATGGGCATAAAAATTCAAAAAAATGAAAAACCAAGGCATAGTCTTCTTATGTCATATAGTAAGCATTCAAGTTGATAAACAAGGTCTAGACATATTCAAACCATAAAATCATGTATCTACCCCCTAACCCTCAACTCTGTCTTATGAAGTCAAGCCTGAAGAGAAGTGGTTTTGGGTTTCAAACATGGAAATTTCAAAAACCTCCCAAAAGCTTCATTTTAGAGTGACTAAGAAGGATCCATGCTTACCTTTTCACTTTCATGTTTTTAACTTGTTTTAAAGCTTGGTCAAACCTAGGATTTGACCAAGATTCAAATGGGCATAAAAATTCAAGAAAATCAAAAAATGAAAAACCAAAGCACATAGGCTTCTTATGTCATATAGTAAGCATTAAAGTTGATAAACAAGGCCTAGACATATTCAAACTAGAAAATGCATGTATCTATCCCTAACCCTAAACTCTGTCTTATGAAGTCAAGCATGAAGAGAAGTGGTTTTGGGTTTCAAACATGGAAATTTCAAAACCTCCCAAAAGCTTCATTTTAGAGTGACTAAGAAGGATCCATGCTTACCTTTTCATTTTCATGTTTTAAACTTGTTTAAATCTTGGTCAAACCTAGGATTTGACCAACATTCAAATGGGCATAAAAATTCGAAGAAAATCAAGAAAATGAAAAACCAAAGCACATAGGCTTCTTATGTCATATAGTAAGCATTCAAGTTGATAAACAAGGTCTAGACATATTCAAACCAGAAAATCATGTATCTACCCCCTAACCCTAAACTCTGTCTTATGAAGTCAAGCATGAAGAGAAGTGGTTTTGGGTTTCAAACATGGAAATTTCAAAAAACTCCCAAAAGCTTCATTTTAGAGTGACTAAGAAGGATCCAGGCTTACCTTTTCATTTTCATGTTTATAACTTGTTAAAAACTTGGTCAAACCTAGGATTTGACCAAGATTCAAATGGGCATAAAAATTCAAAAAAATGAAAAACCAAAGCACATAGTCTTCTTATGTCATATAGTAAGCATTCAAGTTGATAAACAAGGTCTAGACATATTCAAACCAGAAAAATCATGTATCTACCCCTAACCCTCAACTCGTCTTATGAAGTCAAGCCTCGAAGAGAAGTGGTTTTGGGTTTCAAACATGGAAATTTCAAAAACCTCCCAAAAGCTTCATTTTAGAGTGACTAAGAAGGATCCATGCTTACCTTTTTACTTTCATGTTTTTAACTTAGTTTAAAGCTTGGTCAAACCTAGGATTTGACCAAGATTCAAATGGGCATAAAAATTCGAAGAAAATCAAAAAATGAAAAACCAAAGCACATAGGCTTCTTATGTCATATAGTAAGCATTAAAGTTGATAAACAAGGCCTAGACATATTCAAACCAGAAAATGCATGTATCTATCCCTAACCCTAAACTCGTCTTATGAAGTCAAGCATGAAGAGAAGTGGTTTTGGGTTTCAAACATGGAAATTTCAAAACCTCCCAAAAGCTTCATTTTAGAGTAACTAAGAAGGATCCATGCTTACCTTTTCATTTTCATGTTTTTAACTTGTTTAAATCTTGGTCAAACCTAGGATTTGACCAATATTCAAATGGGCATAAAAATTCGAAGAAAATCAAGAAAACGAAAAACCAAAGCACATAGGTTTCTTATGTCATATAGTAAGCATTCAAGTTGATAAACAAGGTCTAGACATATTCAAACCAGAAAAATCATGTATCTACCCCCTAACCCTAAACTCGTCTTATGAAGTCAAGCATGAAGAGAAGTAGTTTTGGGTTTCAAACATGGAAATTTCAAAAACCTCCCAAAAGCTTCGATTTAGAATGACTAAGAAGGATCCATGCTTTACCTTTTCATTTTCATGTTTTTAACTTGTTTAAAGTCTTGGTCAAACCTAGGATTTGACCAAGATTCAAATGGGCATAAAAATTCGAAGAAAAATCAAAAAATGAAAACCAAAGCACATAGGCTTCTTATGTCATATAGTAAGCATTCAAGCTGATAAACAAGGCCTAGACATATTCAAACCAGAAAAAGCATGTATCTACACCCTAACCCTAAACTCTGCCTGATGAAGTCAAGCATGAAGGGAAGTGGTTTTGGGTTTCAAACATGGAAATTTCAAAAACCTCCCAAAAGCTTCATTTTAGAGTGACTAAGAAGGATCCAGAGTTTACCTTTTCATTTTCATGTTTTTAACTTGTTAAAAACTTGGTCAAACCTAGGATTTGACCAAGATTCAAATGGGCATAAAAATTTAAAAAACAAAAAATAAAGGACATAGTCTTCTACGTCATATAGTAAGCATTCAAGTATGAGAAACAAGGTCTAGACATATTCAAACAAGGAAAATCATGTATCTACCCCTAACCCTAAACTCCGTCTTATGAAGTCAAGCATGAAGAGAAGTGGTTTTGGGTTTCAAACATGGAAATTTCAAAAAAAACCCAAAAGCTTCATTTTAGAGTGACTAAGAAGGATCCGTGCTTACCTTTTCATTTTCATGTTTGTAACTTGTTAAAATCTTGGTCAAACCTAGGATTTGACCAAGATTCAAATGGGCATAAAAATAAAAAAATAAAAAAACCAAAGCATATAGTCTTCTTATGTCATATAGTAAGCATTCAAGTTGATAAACAAGGTCTAGACATATTCAAACTAGAAAAATCATGTATCTACCCCCTAACCCTCAACTCTATCTTATGAAGTCAAGCCTGAAGAGAAGTGGTTTTGGGTTTCAAACATGGAAATTTCAAAAACCTCCCAAAAGCTTCATTTTAGAGTGACTAAGAAGGATCCATGCTTACCTTTTTTACTTTCATGTTTTTTACTTGTTTTAAAGCTTGGTCAAACCTAGGATTTGACCAAGATTCAAATGGGCATAAAAATTCAAGAAAATCAAAAATGAAAAACCAAAGCACATAGGCTTCTTATGTCATATAGTAAGCATTAAAGTTGATAAACAAGGCCTAGACATATTAAAACTAGAAAATGCATGTATCTATCCCTAACCCTAAACTCTGTCTTATGAAGTCAAGCATGAAGAAAAGTGGTTTTGGGTTTCAAACATGGAAATTTCAAAAACCTCCCAAAAGCTTCATTTTAGAGTAACTAAGAAGGATCCATGCTTACCTTTTCATTTTCATGTTTTTAACTTGTTTAAATCATCTGGTCAAACTTACCCTAGGATTT
>NC_061508.1:7687722-7714543 GCF_022539505.1 Lolium rigidum | reverse complement strand
AAAGGATTTTAAATCTCATATTTGAATCCCTTAGTCTATTTACTACTCGGGTGCCCTTGGTTTCTTGATAGTACTCGGTTTTGCCCTCTCTCTTCACAAATTCTCGCGGACGTGCAACATCGCCCGATTGGTCTAGCCCATGTCACGCGGATCGTGCCCGCCGACCGTTGATCGTATGATATAGGGAACGGGCAGGATAACCCCTCTCTCTCTCTCTCTGTTGGCGGTTAATTAGCTTCCACCCTCTAAGTATGCTGAAGGGCGGTTTTCTGTATTATTTTTCACGCACTAAAAATTATAAACTCTTTTAGGCGTTATTTTTCACGGAAAAAATGATAAACCATCACCGATTTGTTGTTACCACTACTTTTCACGCAAAAAATGATAAACCATCAACAATTTGTTGTAGCCATTACTTTTCACGCAAAAAAAAAGATAAACCATCACCGATTTGTTGTTGCCATTACTTTTCACGCAAAAAAATGATTAACCATCACCGATTTGTTGTTGCCATAACTTTTCACGCAAAAAAATGATAAACCATCAACAATTTGTTGTAGCCATTACTTTTTCACGCAAAAAAATGATAAACCATCAACAATTTGTTGTAGGCATTACTTTTCACGCAAAAAAATGATAAACCATCAACAATTTGTTGTAGCCATTACTTTTCACGCAAAAAAAAAGATAAACCATCACCGATTTGTTGTTGCCATTACTTTTCACGCAAAAAAATGATAAATCATCACCGATTTGTTGTTGCCATTACTTTTCACGCAAAAAAATGATGCCATACATGATGGCATACCTATAACAACAAGGAATATCTAAAAGGGAAAGTTTCAGAAAATTTGAAATTTAGAGTGAAAATGATGCCATACATGATGTTGTTTTTCGAGGTTTTGACTTGAAAATCAATTGGGTATTATAAAGGGAAATAAAAAGTTCGAAAAATGTAAAAACGAAACAATCTATCTATCTATGTATAGAAGATCATCTGTATGAAATTTGAGGTTATTTAGAGAAGGTAGAAAAAATCACCTTGTTAGAAAAGCTGGTTTCGAGCGAGACGAAACGGCATGCGCTTAAGCAAAGTGATTTTTTCGAACATCTCCAAATGACCCCAAATTTTCCATACATGATGCCATACGTGTAACAACAAGGAACCCTATCTAAAAAGTGTCAAAAAAGTTTGCCCAACCATATAGCTCTATCAAAAAGAACCTCACCATGGCGCTAGTATAATTTTGGGATAGTTACAAACTTTCGATACCTAACCTTCAACATGAAACTTGTTTCAAATTCATTTTGGCCTACAAGAAACAAATCCCAACTTGATTCGAGCACCACAGCCTCCAAACGATGCCGATGCCGATATCGGCATGGTCAGAACGGCTATGCTCGCCGCCACTACTAGGTCAACGTCGGGATGCACCCTCAATCCCGTCCCCTCATTCGATCACTGACACACCAAAGATACCGCCGAGGCCAATGCCGAACGTACATGCTGATGTCAATGCCGAACATGTATGCACGCCGCTGTGGGCACGGCCACGCCGACCCGCTATGCTGGACGCCACAGACCGCCGCGAGGTCTTTCCCTTCGCCACCACACTCTCCTAGCACCCACCTATACACGCCAGAAAGGAGAGACACTAGTTTTCTCTACATTGCTCGCGTTCGTGTCCGACACGGTCAGTCAAAGTTTTGAGGTGGTCGTCGATGTCGTCGACCATTTCTTCTCTTCTTTGCATGGTTAAACGCGTCTAGTTCATATCTATCTAATGCGCCTGGTCTCGCCTCGTGCAGTTCTTTGTGGACGTCGATCTCATCTCGGCACCCCGCATGCCACCTCCTCCGTGTCATCGCTTGTAGAGCTCCGTTTAAAAATCTAATCCTACCCGTGTATTGCCCCTTGTATCAGCGTCATGGCCCCACTTGTCATTTGATATACCGAAGCCCCACTCGTTCGCGTTTTGGTCGGGGATACGGCGATGCTTACGGTCAAACAAAGATGGATGGTCCGACGTGTCTTTGCGGGCTCTACGTGGCCCCACTAGTCGGAAGATAACGGTCAACCGTCGGGCAACCGGCCGTTACATCACGTGTGATGGTTTCGGACAAACGTTTGGGTAAAGCGAGGAGAAACTAAGGAGCTGGGGAAAACTGAGCACAACTAAGGACCCGAGGGCACGAAAATAGAAATCCCTATATAATAACTTCCCTACTCATGATATGACACTACTTGATAGTAAAAAGGTAAAAGATAGTGATGATGTGATACCGCGGCACTCCCCCAAGCTTGGAACAAACCAAGGGGATGCCAATACCAATGATGAATTACTCCTTCGGTGGTGATGGTGGTAAATTCTTCCCGTCATCAGACTTCCAAGGACGAGGCTCTCCATCAACAAATGAAGTCTTGGTCCCGGGAATCCTAAAACCGGCGGCATAGCTTATGTGTTTAAACCTGTTTTCATACTCACAGTTTTGATTCTGAACATCATAAAGTTGCGCTTGAAGTTGGTGGGTAGTGTTGTGAAGCGAGAGGATATCGCCCCACAGCCTTGTGGTCTCCTTCTTGTGTTCATCAATAAGTTTGGACAAAATTCTGTGGAAGATGTCCACTTCACGTTCAGCCATCTTGATACGTCTCAAACGTATCTATAATTTCTTATGTTCCATGCTACTTTTATGACAATACTTGAATGTTTTATACATACTTTACAGCATTATTATACATTTTCCGGCACTAACCTATTAACAAGATGCCGAAGCGCCAGTTGTTGTTTTCTGCTGTTTTTTGTTTCAGAAATCCTAGTAAGGAAATATTCTTGGAATTGGACGAAATCAACGCCCAGGGTCCTATTTTTACACGAAGCTTCCAGAAAACAGAGGGGGAAAGGAAGTGGGGTCACGAGGCGCCGACACAACAGGGCAGCGCGACCCAGGCCCTGGCCGTGCGGCCCTAGCGTGTGGGGCCCTCATGTGGCCCCCTGCGTTGCCCTTCCGCCTACTTAAAGCCTTCGTCGCGAATACCCCTGTACCGAGAGCCACGATACGGAAAACCTTCCAGAGACGCCGCCGCCGCCAATCCCATCTCGGGGGATTGAGGAGATCGCCTCCGGCACCCTGCCGGAGAGGGGAATCATCACCGGAGGGGCTCTACATCATCATGCCCGCCTCCGGATTGATGCGTGAGTAGTTCATCCTTGGACTATGGGTCCATAGCAGTAGCTAGATGGTTGTCTTCTCCGCATATGCTATCATTGTATAGATCTTGTGAGGTGCCTAACATGATCAAGATCATCTATTTGTAATGCTACATGTTGTGTTTGGTGGGATCCGATGAATCTAGAATACTATGTTAAGTTGATTATCAATCTATCATATATGTGTTGTTTATGTTCTTGCATGCTCTCCGTTGCTAGTAGAGGCTCGGCCAAGTTGATACTTGTAACTCCAAGAGGGGGTAATTATGCTCGATAGTGGGCATGCCTCCATTGAATGCGGGATCGTGATAGAAGGTTCTAAGGTTGTGGATGTGCTTGTTGCTACTAGGGATAAAACATTGATGCTTTGTCTAAGGATATTTGTGTTGATTACATTATGCACCATACTTAATGCAATTATCTGTTGTTTACAACTTAATGCTTGGAGGGGTGCGGATGCTAACTCTGAAGGTGGATTATTTAGGCATAGATGCATGTTTGGATAGCGGTCTATGTACTTTGTCGTAATGCCTCGATTAAATCACATAGTAATCATCGTTGATATGTATTGAATCTTGATTTGTCAATTGCCCACTTGTAATTTGTTCACCCAGCATGTTAGTTATCTTATTGGAGAGACACCACTAGTGAACTGTGGACCCCGTGTTGGAGATATGCCCAAGAGGCAATAATAAAATGGTTATTATAATATATCTTTGTGTTTATGATAATGTTTACATACCATGCTATAATTGTATTAACCGGAACATTGATACATGTGTGTTATGTAAACAACAAGGAGTCCCTAGTAAGCCTCTTGTATAACTAGCTTGTTGATTAATAGATGATCAGGTTCATGATCATGAACATTGGATGTTATTAATAACAAGGTTATGTCATTGATGAATGATGTAATGGACACACCCAATTAAGCGTAGCATAAGATCACGTCATTAAGTTCATTTGCTATAAGCTTTCCGATACATAGTTACTTAATCCTTCGACCATGAGATCATGTAAATCACTTATACTTGGAAGGGTACTTTGATTACATCAAACTCCTCTGCGTAAATGGGTGGTTATAAAGGTGGGATTAAGTATTCAGAAAGTATGAGTTGAGGCATATGGATCAAGAGTGGGATTTGTCCATCCTGATGACGGATAGATATACTCTGGGCCCTCTTGGTGGAATGTCATCTGATTAGCTTGCAAGCATATGAATGGTTCATAAGAGATCACATACCACGGTACGAGTAAATAGTACTTGTCAGAGACGAGGTTGAACAAGGTATCGTGATACCGATGACCAAACCTCGGACAAGTAAAATATCGCGTGACAAAGGGAATCGGTATCGTATGTAAATGGTTCAATCGATCACTAAGTCATCGTTGAATATGTGGGAGCCATTATGGATCTCCGAGTCCCGCTATTGGTTATTGGTCTGAGAGAAGTCTCAACCATGTCTGCATAGTTCACGAACCGTAGGGTGACACACTTAAGGTTTGATGTCGTTTAAGTAGATATGGAATATGGAATGGAGTTCGAAGTTTTGTTCGGAGTCTCGGATGGGATCCAGGACATCACGAGGAGATCCGGAATGGTCCGGAGAATAAGATTCATATATAGGAAGTCATATTCCAAGTTTGGAAATGATCCGGTGCATTTATGGAAGGTTCTAGAGGGTTCTAGAAAAGTTCGGAAGAAACGCACTATGGAAGGTGGAGTCCCGGAGGGACTCCACATCCATGGCCGGCCAAACCCTAGAGGGGGAGTCCCAGGTGGACTCCACCTTTGGTGGCCGGCCACCCCCCACCAAGGAAAGGTGGGAGTCCCACCTTGATTAGGACTCCCTCTGTAGCACCCTACCTTTTAATAAAGGCAAGATACCTGTGTATAGTGCTATTCCCGGGATCACTGATAGCACACACATTACAAAATATAGTAATCATTGCAATAGTATCGAATTACTACATCGTTGATCCAAAGGGTAATGTAAAACCTTACAAATTGCATAGTCACATGGACTAGCTCAACAATATTCAGAACATACACAGCGGAAAGTAAATCATCAATGAGCCTTCATCATCTTCATGTGCCACGAGCAGATCATGTTGGAATGTAGACTCGAGATCCTACCACGTACTTCTCCTCGAGAAAATCCCGCACGTTTGAATATGCAGCCCCACGAATGGAGGTCGGTACAATGATGTGTCGGCAAATGACACTTATATGGTGGCAGTTTTGGGCATGACTATCTACATGATATTTGGCAAGTGGAGTCTAGGCAAATTTGCATAAAGCCAATTTTATCCTACATTTTATTTAAAACAAAACATTTTGAAAATCTTTGAATGACATTATGAAATCACACCATGGTTAATTCCTCCATGGGTTTTAGAATAATCACATGGTTACATCTCCCATGAGTTTTTCAAGGTAAATTTAATTTTAAACACATTCAGAAAAGGTGATGAGATTCTTCCGTACATTCCTTGCCTAGAAGCTCAAATTGTCCGTAACCGGGGACACGGCTAAGATCTTAGGTTTAACTCTCGAGAGGTTGTGCACTTTCACCTTACGACCCACCCTTCCCAAGAGAAGAATGAGACAAGATCTTTCGGAAGAAGAATTCAACCATACAAACTAGACCCGTTCCCTTGGCCGTCGCCTCCACCCGCTTGTCTAGCCACAAGTTGAACCCTCACAACTTACTTAATCCCGGCAGAGCCCATAATACCATAAGGCTGCACTTGGAAGCTAACTAAAACATGGACGACATAGTAATCTCTTTAATCCTGGGTGGCCAACCACAAGTGGAACTCACAAGCTTAAAACCCCTCACAGGTAGTAAACCCCCACACGATCCCTGGTGAAAACCGGTGTGCGATCAAAGCGACCACTCTACAACTTGCGCACTCTCAGGGATTCACCACTTTAGCCCACTCGGGGCGTGGACCTGAGCAGCCGCCCACCAAACAACCAATCCACCCAGGTGATTCATTGAGGTTGTTAATTTTTAATTCTCAATACTCGCAATCCAATATAATCAAAACAGCAGTGGCATTTTGTTATTGCTAGGCAACTAAAAATTCTAGCAAGGGTTCATGGGTGGCTACACACTACTATGATTAATAAGCATAGCATAACTTTCGAAAACAAAATCCTACCATGCATACTAGTTTTGAAAATCACTAATGCATAATAAAATAGGTAGGAATTGAGTATCACTTGCCTTTTTGGTAGTCGAAGCGTGTTCACTTCTCTTAATCAAAATACGTGTCTCTCCGTACAAACTATGACATAGAATATAGCACAACATAAACACACCATTCAACAATAACATCAAAATCAAACAAGACAACAATCGGAAATCGCTCTATGGTACTAAGGTGTGGCATGAGGTTTGGCTTGCAAGATATGGCGGTGAGAGTTGGATGGCAATTCACAGGATTAGAAAGTAATGAACTATCCAAGATATAATTGAAGAATCTTTATGCTTTACAAAAGCATGAAAAGAATTTGGAACAGCTTATGTGAATTGAATCACGTAAGTGACAAATAGTGCAACAACAATACTACTGAATAAGTGTGACAACAATTACTCAATAGTATGAATTACACATAGGCTTGGTATGGATTTGTGATGTATTGAATTACTCAATTAACTCATTTGTAAATTGAATAGTTCAATATAAGCTAATAAGATTAAGTGGGCATAAGGTTGAATATGTATGAATGATATTGAAGATGTGGATCAAAGATGCTAATGGATATCAATGGTTCAAAATCATTTGCTATGTAGTATAGCTAGACTCAAGCATAACACTTGACACATGGGAAAATCCATAGCTAAGATTGAGTCACGCATTTACTCCAAATAGCTCAATTGTCATTTGAATAAGGTGAACTAGACAACTAAGAGTAGGATATGCATTATCGTTGAACACGATAAAGGATTATAACTGATCCTGGAAGATGGGTATGAACATAAGAATGGCTAAAGGAACTATGTTAAAACCAGTTATAGGACTACACTTTTCGCGAAAAGTCATTAGAAGAAGTTTTCCGGATGGAAGAACTTTCTACACGGAAGTTGTAGAGAATTCCATTACAAGCGTATCGCCAAAAGAATCTCTCGGAAAAAGTTTGTAGGATTTATTTTATAGACAATGTTGCGGATCAAAGGGATACCGCGAAAACAAAGTGGGCGAAACTGCCACGCAACATGTCTATCATGATCTACGTGAGTTGCTGATTCCAACGATATAAGGTTTGTCGAAATCCGACGGATAGAACTCAAGATATGGACTTTACAAAACTAGACCCAAGTGGTTTTAGTTCTAATGGTGTACGAAAAGTTGTCCGAACAAGTTGCTCGGATGGAAAAACTTCCTACACGAAAGTAGTAGATGATCTAATAAGAAACTTAACGGAAGAACCACTATTCTAAACGGAGATGTAGATCTAACGAAATAAAATTGAAGAGTTACGATAATCTATGTAATAAAAGCGAAAAATAGAATTATTACCGGGACGGGAGTTGCGTCGTATTGCGAATATTGCGTCCCGTGCGTTCGCCGTGAAGCTGCCCCGCCGAGTTGCGCGCGTGTGGTGCAAAGGCGTCCGGCGCTGTGTGTGCTTGGAGGCTGCCCTTGGGATCTTTATATAGGGTATAGGCTGGAGCAAAATTTTCTCAAGAGGCGATGTGGGACTAAAGAGAAAAGCAAAAGGAGGCAGCGACGTGCGTGCGCGCTGGGCTGAGGAAAAAGAAAAGTGCAAGGGGAGCTGGGCTGCGCTGGGGGCGGACGCGGGCTGAGCAGCAGCGCCCGGGTGGGCCGAATCGGCCAGATGGGCCGCGGCGTGAGCGTCGCCGGCTGTCTGCCGCACGCGGGCGGTGGCGCGTGGGGCGAGGCGGAGGGAGCTGGGCCGGGGTCTGGCTGCTGGGCCGGGCCGGGGCTGTGGCGAGCTGGGCCGCTGCGGGCGTTGGGCCGCGCCCTTTGTTTTTTTTTAATTTTGAATAAAATTGGAAATACACTTTGAGGCTTCAAATAAAATCGGAAAAATGCAAATAAGATACCGTTGGATTCGTTATGAAAAATACTTCAATATGAAACTAAATTTGTAACAAAATATAAACTTTATAAAACCAAAATTTGACATACATGTCTATGTGGCTATAGTGCCCTTTTAGGGTTTAATGTTTTCTCAAATAAAATATTCTATAAGTTTCAAAACCACCGAACAAAATAGAGTATGGTTGACAAATATTTTTAAAACCAAGTTTTATGAATACTCTATATTTTGCAAAAACCTTTTAACATCCATTTGTAAAAACAAAATAATCATTATATACATTTGGCCTATATGTTTGATTTTGAAAATACTTTAAAACCAAAAGTCTTTGAAAATACTATTTTGGAATTAACTTGTAAATAACTTTAAAAAGTTTTAATTCTTTGTGAATTTTCAATCAAGTTCAAACAATCAAGCATTTAATTTATTTTTATTTTTCATTCTAAAATTTAGAAAATTTCGGGATGTGACAGACTACCACCCTTAAAAGAAATCTCGTCCTCGAGATTTGAGAAAGGCTAGAAAGAAAAGGTTTTGGGCTCAGGTCTTCTAATAGGTTCATACTCACTATTGCTTCTTTTCGAACATCTCCGAGGAGATTTTGGAAGTCAACCTTGGACTTTGAAAACGTTACACTAAACCATATATGGTTATACCATCAACTGTATCCATTCTTATGAGGGTACTCATCCCATGGGTATTATCTTTTACTTGAGTACACTTGGTCATGAGGAACTCCTTATGATACCTTCTCCAAATACCATCTCATGCGGCATCTGATGTAAATCCATAATCTAAGGGTATGGCTTCTACCACCCTTAAAAGGAACTTTTGTTAGGTAGTCTTAGGTCTTGGGTTTAGGCTAAGCTTATCTTGGACATGACTTGGCACATCCGAGAATATGTCTTGACAACAAGTCGTCTTTTAAAACGATCTATCGCTTATGGCTTCTGAGTTAATTCCAATGGGCGAATGTTTATTCACATATAGTGAACAACATGTCTCTCCAAGGTGAGTCGAATAGGTTTCCTCCATAGTAAGGCTTCTAATCCAAATGGTTGGTTGTTTGAACTACTTTTGGTACTGATGGGTCACTTTCTTGGGTCAAACAGGTGATTACCAATCATGAGAGCACTTCAAGGCATCTTCTTACTTGTCTGTACATCGTACGATCTTCCACTATCTTCATCCAGTAGTTGGATGTTCAATCTCACCGTAGTCCTACGGTTGGCAGCACTTGCCTACTATAAGGGTATAATATTTCTCCACCCTAAGGTTTAGGCTTATTCGCCGATATCTCTTTTGTAGGTACATCTCTCTAGATTTATCATTCCTCATACAAGAGTAAACAATATGAGTAGTCGTCATGGGGGCCAATCCATGTCGCACCCAATCATTTCCTTGTTTTCAGTTTGACATATCTCGTATTCTAACTCTTGGTCAACCTCACAAGTTTGATAAAAACTTCCATGGAGAATTGAATCAATGTTTCAATCCCCATTATTGAATTGTTTTGAAAACATTTCTATCGATCCCTAGCTAGGGTTTTGCGTATCTCACAAACTCTTCGGTTCTTCATCTTGATAGGAACCATGAAGGTTGGTTTCACTACTATTGTTTTCATGGCGAGTTGCCGAGAAAACATTCTCTAGGTTGGGTATAGATGAGAATAGATAGAAAGATTCTAAGGAAGATTTCCTACCCAACACATCAGATCAAAGCAAAACATCTTGAAAACAACATCTAACAAGCATCAAGCAATATGTTTCAGAACACAAACAACCTAGTATGGTCATACCTCAATTTGGTAAGATCAATACTTTCTAATGCTAGCGTTGTTTCAATAAAAAGAGAGCTAATGGTGGTCTAGTCTATTTCTATATTGGATGTTTCAAGTTTCTATTCTACTTCTTCGGTGTATCTTCATGTGTTGTGTAGTCTGCATCGAAGTCTTCCTTCAAGTTCTTCATTGGTCTTCCATGAAACACTTCTTATTGAGTCAAAGAACATGACATGAATCATCACTCTTCATGCTTCGGGCACACGGTCATCATCGGTCCTTGTTGATAGTTTGATAAGGGGGTCATCTAAACTGAGAGGAAAACAATTTTGAGGATGGAATAGATGAGAATATAAGAGATTCAAAATCCAAATATTTTTTTTAATTGAAATAGGATTAGAAAATTTCTTCATCCTAGGGTCTTCCTATTTCTAATCCAAACCTAGGGTCTCGATCCTACAGGCAACACTATGCTCTGATACCATTCTGTAGCACCCTACCTTTTAATAAAGGTAAGATACCTGTGTATAGTGCTATTCCCGGGATCACCGATAGCACACACATTACAAAATATAGTAATCATTGCAATAGTATCGAATTACTACATCGTTGATCCAAAGGGTAATGTAAAACCTTACAAATTGCATAGTCACATGGACTAGCTCAACAATATTCAGAACATACACAGCGGAAAGTAAATCATCAATGAGCCTTCATCATCTTCATGTGCCACGAGCAATCATGTTGGAATGTAGACTCGAGATCCTACCACGTACTTCTCCTCGGAAAATCCCGCACGTTTGAATATGCAGCCCCACGAATGGAGGTCGAGTACAATGATGTACCGGCAAATGACACTTATATGGTGGCAGTTTTGGGCATGACTATCTACATGATATTTGGCAAGTGGAGTCTAGGCAAATTTGCATAAAGCCAATTTTATCCTACATTTTATTTCAAAACAAAACATTTTGAAAACCTTTGAATGACATTATGAAATCACACCATGGTTAATCCTCCATGGGTTTTATAATAATCACATGGTTACATCTCCCATGAGTTTTTCAAAGGTTGATTCAAATTTTAAACACATTCAGAAAAGGTGATGAGATTCTTCCGTACATTCCTTGCCTAGAAGCTCAAATTGTCCGTAACCGGGGACACGGCTAAGATCTTAGGTTTAACTCTCGAGAGGTTGTGCACTTTCACACATTACGACCCACGCCTTCCCAAGAGAAGAATGAGACAAGATCTTTCGGAAGAAGAATTCAACCATACAAACTAGACCCGTTCCCTATGGCCGTCGCCGCTCCACCCGTCTGTCTAGCCACAAGTTGAACCCTCACAACTTACTTAATCTCAGACAGAGCCCATAATACCATTAAGGTTGCACTCGGAAGCTAACTAAAACATGGACGACATAGTAATCTCTTTAATCCCGGGTGGCCAACCACAAGTGGAACTCACAAGCTTAAAACCCTCACGAGTAGTAAACCCCACACGATCCCCGGTGAAAACCAGGTGTGCACAAGCGACCACTCTACAACTTGCGCACTCGGGGATTCACCACTTTAGCCCACTCGGGCGTGGACCTGAGCAGCCGCCCACCAAACAACCAATCCACCCGGGTGATTCATTGAGGTTGTTAATTTTTAATTCTCAATACATCGCAATCCAATATAATCAAAACAACGATTTGGCATTTTGTTATTGCTAGGCAACTAACAAAGTATCCTAGCAATGGGTTCATGGAGTGGCTACACACTACTATGATTAATAAGCATAGCATAACACTTTCTTTTGAAAACAAAATCCTACCATGCATACTAGTTTTGAAAATCACTAATGCATAATAAAAATAAGTAGGAATTGAGTATCACTTGCCTTTTTGGTAGTCGAAGCGTGTTCACTTCTCTTAATCAAAATACGTGTCTCTCCGTACAAACTATGACATAGAATATAGCACAACATAAACACACCATTCAACAATAACATCAAAATCAAACAAGACAACAATCGGAAATCGCTCTATGGTACTAAGGTGTGGCATGAGGTTTGGCTTGCAAGATATGGCGGTGAGAGTTGGATGGCAATTCACAGGATTAGAAAGTAATGGACTATCCAAGATATAATTGAAGAATCTTTATGCTTTACAAAAGCATGAAAATAATTTGGAACGACTTATGTGAATTGAATCACGTAAATGACAAATAGTGCAACAACAATACTACTGAATAAGTGTGACAACAATTACTCAATAGTATGAATTACAGTAGGCTTGGGTGTGGACTTGTGATATATTGCATTACTCAATTAACTCATTTATAAATTGAATAGTTCAATATAAGCTAATAAGATTAAGTGGGCATAAGGTTGAATATGTATGAATGATATTGAAGATGTGGATCAAAGATGCTAATGGATATCAATGGTTCAAAACATTTGCTATGTAGTATAGTGACTCAACATAACACTTGCACATGGGAAAATCCACTAGCTAAGATTGAGTCACCATTTACTCAAATAGCTCAATTGTCATTTGAATAAGGTGAACTAGACAACTAAGAGTAGGATATGCATTATCGTTGAACACGATAAAGGATTATAACTGATCCTGGAAGATGGGTATGAACATAAGAATGGCTAAAGGAACTATGTTAAAACCAGTTATAGGACTACACTTTTCGCGAAAAATCATTAGAAGAAGTTTTCCGGATGGAAAACTTTTCTACACGGAAGTTGTAGAGAATTCTATTACAAGCGTATCGCCAAAAGAATCTCTCGGAAAAAGTTTGTAGAATTTATTTTATAGACAATGTTGCGGATCAAAGGGATACCGCGAAAACAAAGTGGGCGAAACTGCCACGCAACATGTCTATCATGATCTACGTGAGTTGCTGATTCCAACGATATAAGGTTTGTCGAAATCCGACGGATAGAACTCAAGATATGGATTTTACGAAACTAGACCCAAGTGGTTTTAGTTCTAATGGTGTACGAAAAGTTGTCCGAACAAGTTGCTCGGATGGAAAAACTTCCTACACGAAAGTAGTAGATGATCTAATAAGAAACTTAACGGAAGAACCACTATTCTAAACGGAGATGTAGATCTAACGAAATAAAATTGAAGAGTTACGATAATCTATGTAATAAAAGCGAAAAATAGAATTATTACCGGGACGGGAGTTGCGTCGTATTGCGAATATTGCGTCCCGTGCGTTCGCCGTGAAGCTGCCCCGCCGAGTTGCGCGCGTGTGGTGCAAAGGCGTCCGGCGCTGTGTGTGCTTGGAGGCTGCCCTTGGGATCTTTATATAGGGTATAGGCTGGAGCAAAATTTTCTCAAGAGGCGATGTGGGACTAAAGAGAAAAGCAAAAGGAGGCAGCGACGTGCGTGCGCGCTGGGCTGAGGAAAAAAGAAAAGTGCAAGGGGAGCTGGGCTGCGCTGGGGGCGGACGCGGGCTGAGCAGCAGCGCCCGGGTGGGCCGAATCGGCCAGATGGGCCGCGGCGTGAGCGTCGCCGGCTGTCTGCCGCACGCGGGCGGTGGCGCGTGGGGCGAGGCGGAGGGAGCTGGGCCGGGGTCTGGCTGCTGGGCCGGGCCGGGGCTGTGGCGAGCTGGGCCGCTGCGGGCGTTGGGCCGCGCCCTTTGTTTTTTTTTAATTTTGAATAAAATTGGAAATACACTTTGAGGCTTCAAATAAAATCGGAAAAATGCAAATAAGATACCGTTGGATTCGTTATGAAAAATACTTCAATATGAAACTAAATTTGTAACAAAATATAAACTTTATAAAACCAAAATTTGACATACATGTCTATGTGGCTATAGTGCCCTTTTAGGGTTTAATGTTTTCTCAAATAAAATATTCTATAAGTTTCAAAACCACTGAACAAAATAGAGTATGGTTGACAAATATTTTTAAAACCAAGTTTTATGAATACTCTATATTTTGCAAAAACCTTTTAACATCCATTTGTAAAAACAAAATAATCATTATATACATTTGGCCTATATGTTTGATTTTGAAAATACTTTAAAACCAAAAGTCTTTGAAAATACTATTTTGGAATTAACTTGTAAATAACTTTAAAAAGTTTTAATTCTTTGTGAATTTTCAATCAAGTTCAAAAAATCAAGCATTAAATTTATTTTTATTTTTCATTCTAAAATTTAGAAAATTTCGGGATGTGACACCCTCCTTGGGTAGGTTTCCCACCAAAGGTAGGTTTGCTTTTGGGGTCTTATTCGAAGACTTGGGATCCAACTCTTGGGGCTTCCACCTATATAATGAGGGGCAAGGAGAGGGGGCCGGCCACACCTAGCCACCCTTGGCCGCAGCCCTAGTTGGCCGGCGCCCAAGCCCCCTCTCCCCAAACCCTAGCCTCTCCTCCTCCACAACCTCTCCCGCATACGCTTAGGCGAAGCCCTGCCGGAGATCTCCACCACCACCGCCACAACGCTATCGTGCTGCCGGGATTTCGAGGAGGATCTACTACTTCTGCTGCCCGCTGGAACGGGTAGGAGGACGTCGTCTTCATCAACACCGTACGTGTGACCGAGTACGGAGGTGCTGCCCGATTGTGGCACCGTAAAGTTCTTCTACGCGCTTTTGCAAGCGGCAAGTGATCGACTACATCCACCACGAGATCTAATCTCGTTAGGCTTTGGAAATCTTCGAGGGTTAGTCTCATGATCTTCTCGTTGCTACCATCTACTAGATTAGATCTTGGCTTGTGTTTTCGTTCTTGCGGTAGGAAAATTTTTGTTTTCTATGCTACGAATCCCTACAGTGGTATCAGAGCCGTGTCTATGCATAGATTGGTTGCACGAGTAGAACACAATTGTTTTGTGGGCGTTGATGTTTTTGTTGTCTTTAGTTCATGTACTTTGCATCTTGCGGCATAGTGGGATGAAGCGGCCCGGGCTAACTTTACATGACCGCGTTCATGAGACTTGCTCCACGTTTGACATGCAACTTGTATTGCATAAGTGGCTTTGCGGGTGTCTGTCTCTCCCACTATAGTGAAGATCCAATTTACTCTTTCTATTGACAACACTAGTATCACCGTTGTGGTTCATGTTCGTAGGTAGATTGGATCATACTCGAAAACCCTAAACCACGTAAAATATGCAAACCAAATTAGAGGCGTCTAACTTGTTTTTGCGGGGTTTGGTGATGTGATATGGCCATGATGTGATGATGAATATGTATGAGATGATCATTATTGTATTGTGGCAACCGGCAGGAGCCTTATGGTTGTCTTTATATTTCATGTTGTAGTATTGTTTCAAAGTAGTTGTAATAGTTGCTACACACGATGAACAACCATGAAGACGGCGCCATGGACCTTGACACTACGCCGACTATGATGGAGATCATGCCCGTTGATGATGGAGATCATGTCCAGTGCTTTGGAGATGAAGATCAAAGGCGCAAAGAGGGCCATATCATATCACATATGAATTGCATGTGATGTTAATCCTTTGTGCATCTTATTTTGCTTAGATCGCGATGGTAGCATTATAAGATGATCCCTCACATTAATATCAAGATAATAAAGTGTTCTCCCTCGTATGGACCGTTGCTACGGTTCGTCGTTTCGAAGCATCTCGTGATGATCGGATGTGATAGACTCAACGTTCACATACAACGAGTGTAAGCCATGTTTGCACACGCGGAATACTTGGGTTTGCTTGACGAGCCTAGCATGTACAGACATGGCCTCGGGACAACGGAAACCGAAAGGTTGAACACGAGTCATATGGATGATATGATCAACATGTTGATGTTCACCATTGAAGCTACATCATCTCACGTGATGATCGGTTTTGGTGTAGTGGATGTGGATCGTGTACCACTAAACAACTATGAGGGATGTTGTATTAAGTGGGAGTTCATTAGTAATTAGATTAAAACTTGAACTAATTATCATGAACATAGTACGAATAGTATTTTGAATTAAATTTGTAGAATTGGCATCCGTTTTCTACCATGCGTTAGTCTTGTAATTGAGATTGAAATACTATTAAATCTGACAAATAACTTTACGGACTGGTACCGTATTGTTAAAGAATCAAAATTTGATTTAGTACTATTGCAAACTTTTAGTAAACCTCACTTTCTTGATTCAAAGAACAATGGTTTCAATTAGTACCTAAAGTCATCTTGTCTCCATGAAACTTGAAGTTCAAATCCGTTTGAAATATAAGGAGATTTGAAATTTTGTTTTCAGAAATAAGCAAGGTATGAGATATATGTGATATCTAAGACCTTATTGCAAGATGATAGAATATAATCTAGTGAGACTACATAAACTCATAAGTTTTATGGGAATGTACGAAGGTTGAAGACGCTAGGTGTCCCAATCCTCCAACTATTGAGGCACTAACAATATTCGCATATCCATGAAGTGATCGTCCTTAGTATGCACCTTTGCTAAGACTCATCGTTTCGAAGCATCTCGTGATGATCGGGTGTTATAGATTCCACGAGTACATACAACGGGTGCAAGCCAGATTTGCACATGTGAATACTAAGGTTAAACTTTACGAGCCTAGCATGTACAGACATGGTCTCGGAAAGTCGTCATGATATGATGGATAAAATTATGAGTGAAATTGTTCATCATATTACAAGGTTACTAATAGTGAAATGCGGAACACTTGTCATATGATGATCAACTTCAAAGTAAGAACCTCAAGGTTATTGATATTTGACCAATGGACCTAGAAGTTATTGAAGGTGAAGTGTTTTCTGAGAATGAGGAAAGCTAAAAGAGAAACTACAAAAAGATATTTTGGCAGAAAGAAAAGAAAAGACTAGAAAGTCTAGCTCAGGTGCGTATATAAATGATATACATGTTATGGTTGTATTCCTAGTTTGGTCACACAATGAAATTCTTGGGTATTTGTACAATATTGGTTGGTATGAAGTGTCATGCAAAACAACGCAATACAAGAATACAATGGCCTAAGTGATCGACAAGGAATATGATAGGAATACACGTCTGGAACAAAAATAAAGTGTTATTATGTTCGTCGTTGGTATTCTATCTAGCCCTTAGAATTTATAATAAAGAACTTAATAATTGTTAGTTTGCTCTGGTAAATGAAAACAATGAGTTGTTCAAATTATGACATTACTCCATGTACGATGGATAAAGTTATTATAAATATTAATGGTGAAACACACATACATAACACTGACGCTAAAATGCCATAAGGCAAATGATTTGAATTCTACTTATTTGTGGAACCGCCATTTAGGTCATGTTAGAAAGGAACACATGAAGAAACTCCATGTAGATGGATTTTCGGAGTCATTTGATTTTTGAATCGTTTGACGCTTGCAAATCTTTTCTAAAGAGAATGACTGAAATACCGTTCATAGGCCAAGAGTTGAACGGGCAACTGACTTAGTGGAAACATACATGATGATGTATGTGGTTCACTGAGCATAGTTGTGTGCGGGAGATTCTTCTACTTCATGAAAACTTCCAACAATGAATTGAGTATATATATGTGGATATATTCGATAAGAAAGAAGTTTGAAACATTTGAATGGATTCAAATAAATTTCAGCATGAAGTGGAAATCATCGTAATAGAAAAGTCAAATATCTATGATTGGATCATAGTGGAAATATTTGAATTACGAGTTTTTAGCGAACATCTGAGAGAGTTATGAAATTGTTCTATAACTCACGTTTCTTGGAGTATCATAGTGATGATGGAGTATCGAGAGATGTATCCAAACCTTGTTGGGTCAATGATGATATAAAATATTGATGCCATTATATTTTTGTGGATTATGCTTTAGTGACTACCGTTTTTACACTAAATAGAGCATCATCATGATTCGTTGAAATGACACCATACGAGTTATGGCATGGGTATAAACCCTAATAGTTCTTTTCTTAAATTTTGGTATGCATAGCATAAGTAAGTGAGTTTACAACCAAAATCGGATGAATGTCTTTGTTGGTTATCCCAGAGAATTGATTGGGAATTCTTTCCACTATGAAGTAAAAGACAAAAGTGTTTGTTATAGTTACTTGCTTATTTCCAAGAAATTGTTTTCTAGCGAAATATTTGAGTAGGAGGACAATAGAACTTGATAAGGTTTATGAACACGAGCATAATGATCAGAGTAGCGCAGCGTAGGAAATGGTTCCGAAAGCGGCCACGACGATCATGGCTCCCATGACTACAAAGTGTTTTAAGCCATGGAGATCGAAGTACATATTGAACCTTGTAGGTATGGTTTACTTTGTGATCAAATAAATGATTTGTGAACAAAGGATTGATTTTGAACAATGATAAACCAACTACAAACAAAGAAGTTATGATGGGCCCTAACTCCGTTAAAATGGCTATGCGCCATTGACATAGGCATCCCCAATGGGCCTGCCAAAGATGGTACCCGGGGTTTACTAAAGGCCCAGGACTCGAAGAATAAGAAGACTCGGAAGCCCATTTAGTGTTAAGGAAAGATAGATTGTATTAGGAAAGATAGAGATTTGTAATCTTACGGGCTGGGTATGAAACCCTCCCGAACTCTGTAACTTGTGTATTACGAAACCCTCGGCTCCACCCTCTATATAAGGGGGAGTCGAGGGACAAAAGGATCGAATCAATTGTCAACGGAACCCTAGTTTTCATAATCGGCGAGTACTTTTCGGCTGAAACCTTCGAGATCTACTTGCCCTCTACTTCTAGCAAAACCCTAGTCTACAATCCGTAGGCATTGACAAATTAATCCTTTGTCAATTGGCGGCGTACGTGGGAATTAGAGGTTGCAAGGAGCTGATCTCGATGGCACGTCCAGAATCGTCGACTTCGTCGGTGGCAAGCAATGCGATGGATCGAGGTAAACGGGAAAAAACTGATCTAGTCGATTTTATTCCTCATCCGCCACTACAAGAAAAGTTGCCATGGCCGACAAAGTTGAAGTCGCGCCGTGGTTGCTGGTGTACCATGGCCGACGATTTTGGCCCCTCCGTGGTGCATGTCAAAACTTTTTTTTTTCTCGTTTTTGAGGCCACCTAGCCGCCGAAAGCGGCCAAAACGTCGCGTATGGTGGACCGGGACGTGGTGCATCTCGAAATCTCGGGTTCGCCGGCCGAGTCAACGCAAATCCGCACCGCCGAGGGATGTAGGGCCCGGATGGCGGCCTCTGCGGCATTGTTTTTTTCTAGATCGCGCCATCTCGTTCAACGTTCTCCGATCGAGCCGTTTACGATGCGGGATCATGGGTCCCGCATGTCATCCTCTATGAACCAAAATTCTTTCTATTCTTGGATTTTTTTGACCCCCGATTTACGGCTACTTCCTTTTTCTTTTGATCCCTTGCCGCCTTGGAAACGTTGAGACCGCTGCTTGCTAAATGGGACCCGCATGTCATCCTCTATGTGCAATCAACTTTCTTTTCTTGGAGTTTTTTTGGCACCTCAAATTTGGTCACTTGCCTTTTTCTTTCGATCCCTGCCGCCTCTCAAACGGTGATACCGCTGCTGCTAACTGGGACCCGCATGTCATCCTCTATGTACTATAAAACTTTCTTTTCTTGAATTATTTTTGGCACCTCATATTTGGTCACACTTACCTTTTTCTTTCGATCCCCTGCCGCCTCTCAAACGGTGATACCGCTACTGCTAAATGGGACCCACATGTCATCCTCTATGTACTATAAAACTTTCTTTTCTTGGATTTTTTTTGGCACCTCATATTTGGTCACTTGACTTTTTCTTTCGATCACCTGCTGCCTCTCAAACGGTGATACCGCTGCTTGCTACATGGGACCCGCATGTCATCCTCTATGTACTATAAAACTTTCTTTTCTTGGATTTTTTTGGCACCTCATATTTGGTCACTTGACTTTTTCTTTCGATCCCTGTCTGCCTCTCAAACGGTGATACCGGCTGCTTGCTAAATGGGACCCGCATGTCATCCACTATGTATTATAAAACTTTCTTTTCTTGGATTTTTTTTGGCACCTCATATTTGGTAACTTGACTTTTTCTTTCGATCCCTGCTGCCTCTCAAACAGTGATACCGCTGCTGCTAAATGGGACCCGCATGTCATCCTCTATGTACTATAAAACTTTCTTTTCTTGGATTTTTTTTGGCACCTCATATTTGATCACTTGCCTTTTTCTTTCGATCTCATGCCACGTTTGAAACGTTGGGGAACTCTCTTGGCTCATGGGACCCGCATGTCATCCTCTATGAGCAATCAACTTTCTTTTCTTGGAGTTTTTATGGCACCTCATATTTGGGCACTTGCCTTTTTCTTTCGATCTCATGCCACGTTTGAAACGTTGAGGAACCTGTCTGGCTCATGGGACCCGCATGTCATCCTCTATGTGCTATAAAAGTTTCCTTTGTTGGATTTTTTTCACCCTCTGATTTTTGGCTTGCCTTTTTCTTTTGATCCCCTGCCCCTTTGAAACGTTGAGTAAGTCTGTTGGCTCAAGGGACCCGCATGTCATCCTCTATGTCCATCAACTTTCCTTTCTTGGATTTTTTTCACCCCCTAATTACTAGCTACTTTCTTTTTCTTTTGATCTCAAGCCGCATTACAAACATTGAGACCGCTGCTGCAAAATGGGACCCACATGTCATCCTCTATGTACAATAAAGTTTCTTTTCTTGGATTATCTTTTGCTCCGATATTTTGTCACTTGCCTTTTCTTTCGATCTCATGCCGCCTTTGAAACGTTGAGTAAGCTGCTGGCTCATGGGTCCCGCATGTCATCCTCTACGAACAATAAAAGTTTCCTTTCTTGGAGTTATTTTTGACCCCTAATTTCGGCTATTTGCCTTTTTCTTTGGATCTCCTGCCCCTTTGAAACGATGAGGACGTTGTTGGCAGGTCGGTCCCACAAGTCATCCTCTATGAACAATAAAAGTTTCCTTTGATGGATTTTTTTGAACCCCTAATTAATTTCTGGATATTTCCTTTTTTTCTTTGATCCCCTGCCGCCTTGGAATCGTTGAGGATGCTGCTGCCTCATGGGTCCCGCATGTCATCCTCTCAGAACGGTAAATGTTTCTTTTCTTGGATATTGTCTTAAGGGAACAATGGGGGTTGCCTCATCTTCTAAGACTAATGGTAAGGTTTTTGATGCAAAATCAGTTTCTCCAAAACGTTCAAATAATCCTTGTTCATTGTCTTCCATTGAGAGTGACAATATGTCCCAATGTCCTTCGACGGGAAGAAGTTATTGCTTTTGGGGGAATTCCGAAGCCTACTCTTGGAGTAAGATCGAGTACCAGGCTGGGTGGCCAGCCTAATGCTGATATGTCTCAAATGGAGAGGGCAATGAAGAATGCGCAACTGCGTGATGAGTCTTTTAGTCCAGGTAAGTTTATGAAACCTACATACTCCATTGTTAATATTCCAGATTCCGAGATATGTAAGAGGGTGGATCGTTTAGGTATATCCTTAGGAAAATCTCAAGATGAGATATGCAAATCGATTAAAGGTATTAAAATGGTCGAAGAGGAACGTATCTTAACTATTTTAAAAAAAGTGAGGCTGAGATTGAGAATAGGGAGGAAGGGTTGGAGACTTTAGTATTGACAAAAGTATCCAACCTATGTGAGGACTTGGTTGAGGATGATGATATCCCTTTGGGGTTAGATGATCAATTGGACCATCTTAAACCCGTGATTAAGGTAAAGAAAAATAGACAAAGAAAGGTATACGACACTAGCAATATTCGCAAAAGCTCTAGGAAAAGAATTAAGAAACAGTTCTCATAATGCAGAATATAAGAGGAATTAACTGGAATCCGGGGGTTTTGGTGATACTGCTAAGCATCTGTTTGTCAAAGAGGCCATTAGGGAACATAAATTAGATTTCATAGCCTTATTGGAGACTGGGAGATCTAATTTTTCGATTCCTTTTTTGAACCAATTAGCGGCGGGATACAATTTCTCTTGGTTTTGTTTACCACCACATGGTCGCTCGGGGGGTATTCTAGTGGGAATAAACTCTGATACGTTGCAAGTGTTAAAGGTAAGCACAGGAGATTTTTGTGTTAAACTCCATATTAAATGCAAGAGAGATGGCTTCGAATGGATCCTGGTGCCGGTCTATGGGGCTGCCCAAGATTTGCACAAAGCAGAATTCTTGGCTGAGTTAGTGAGAACTTGTGAATCGGAATCATTACCTATGTTGGTAGGGGGTGATTTCAACATCATACGTAAGAGAGAGGAGAAAAATAATAATAATTTCAAAGCGCGTTGGCCCTTTGTTTTTAATGCAATCATTGAACATTTGAACCTGAGAGAAATTGCTCTATCTGGGAGACAATTTACTTGGGCAAGTAGGAGAGAAGAACCGACATATGAAAAACTTGATAGAGTGCTGGCTTCAGTTGCATGGGAACAAAAATTTCCATTGGTAACTGTAAGAGCTTTATCTAGAGCTGATTCTGATCACACCCCAATACTTATTGATTCGGGGGTGAAAGCTCATCTGGGCAATCAAGCAAAATTTTCCTTTGAGTTGCATTGGTTGCGACAAGAAGGTTTTTTTGATATGATAGCAAAGGAGTGGAATTCAGTTGTAGGTGGAGCGGATCCAATGGAGGTTTGGTTGAATAAGTTAAGACATACTAGAAGATTTCTCAAGGGGTGGGCAAAGAATCAAAGTGGAAAATATAAGCATGAAAAGATGAGATTGTTAAATATCATTGATCATCTTGATATGAAGGCGGAAACAAACCCATTAACTACAAATGAAAGAGATGAATTAAAAAAGGCAAATGATAGTTTGAACAAATTAAGAAGAGATGAGGAGTCTAAATGGGCACAAAGAGCCAAAGTTAAGCATATTCGGGAAGGGGTAATAATACGAGGTATTTTCATTTGATAGCAAATGGTAAACACCGTAAAAAGAAAATTTTCCAATTAGAGCAACAAGAGGGAACTATTGTCGGGAAGATAATTTGAAGGTCTATATTATCGAGTTTTATAAGAAATTGTTTGGGGCACCGGCACCAACCAATATTTCTTTAGATGAAGAGGAGATCCAGGATATTACACAAATTTCATTAGTTGAGAATAATATCTTGACAGCCCCTTTTACAGAAGAGGAGGTTTTTGAGGCGATTTCTCAGATGGAACTGAATAAAGCTCCTGGACCAGATGGTTTCCCAGCTGAGTTTTATCAAAAATTTTGGGAAGTAATAAAATATGATCTCATGGCCTTGTTTTCTCAGTTTACCAAAGGGGATTTGCCTCTTTATAAACTAAATTTTGGCATAATCACTTTATTACCAAAGAAAGAAGACGCGGTCCAAATTCAACAATATAGACCGATCTGTTTGCTAAATGTATGTTTTAAGATTTTCACTAAAGTTGGTACTAATCGCATATCGGGGATTGCCCCGAAGGTTATAAAGCCAACCCAATCAGCATTTATGCCAGGTAGAAATATCTTGGAAGGGGTAGTTATCCTACACGAAACAATTCATGAATTACATACGAAGAAAATGGACGGGGTATTATTTAAGATCGACTTTGAGAAAGCTTATGATAAGGTGAAATGGCCTTTTTTACAACAAACTTTGCGCATGAAGGGCTTTGCCCCGGAATGGGGGAGATTAGTGCAACAGTTTGTTCAAGGGGGTAGTGTTGGGGTGAAGGTAAATGATGATATTGGTCATTATTTCCAGACAAAAAAAGGACTTAGGCAAGGGGATCCGCTATCTCCAATGCTTTTTAATATTGTAGTGGATATGCTTGCCATTCTGATTGAACGAGCAAAACTGGATGGTCAAGTTGGAGGTTTAATCCCACATTTAGTTGAGGGAGGACTCTCTATACTACAATATGCGGATGATACTATCCTTTTTTTGGAACATGACCTCGACAAAGCAGTTAATATGAAACTAATTTTATGTCTCTTTGAAGAGTTATCGGGGCTTAAGATTAACTTTCACAAGAGTGAGATTTTTTTGTTTTGGAAAGGCAAAGGAGGAGGAGGACCAATATAAGCAGATCTTTGGATGTGATGCTGGTCAACTCCCCTTTAGATACTTGGGTATTCCAATTCATTACAAAAAACTCAGGGAATTCGGATCGGTATCCGGTAGAAACACGGTTTGAAAGTAAATTAGGATGCTTGGAAAGGAAAGTTGCTATCCTATGGTGATAGGTTAGTCCTTATCAATTCGGTATTAACTAGCTTACCGATGTTTATGTTGTCTTTCCTGCATATACCTGTTGGGGTAAGGAAACGACTGGATTTCTATAGATCTAGATTCTTTTGGCAGTCCGATGAAAATAAAAGAAAGTACCGCCTTACAAAGTGGAACATTGTTTGTCGACCCAAAGATCAAGGGGGCTTAGGTATTGAGGTTCTCGAAATCAAAAACAGATGCTTATTGAGCAAGTGGCTCTTTAAAATTCTGAATGAAGACGGGGTGTGGCAAGAGTTGCTACGTAATAAATACCTAAGACTGAAGACTTTATCAGAGGTGCAAGTCAGACCTACTGATTCCCCTTTTTGGAAAGGATTGATGGAGGTCAAACAGGAGTTTTTTTCTAGAGGTCTTTTCAAAGTGGGTAATGGGAGGAACACCCGCTTTTGGGAAGATATCTGGTTAGGAAATACTTCTTTGGCTCAGCAGTATCCGTCATTATATAATATTGTACACCATAAGAACGTCACTGTCGCTCGGGTGTTAGCACAATCACCTTTGAATATTACATTCCGGAGGGTGTTGAGTGGCAACAAATGGACTTTATGGTTACGAGTTATGTAGGAAACTTATGATGGTTAATTTGAATGAAGAGGAGGATCGTTTTGTTTGGAGGTTGACAACTAATGGTTCTTTTACAGTGAAGTCGATGTATGAAGATATTATGTGTGACCATACCCCATTTCTAAGAAAATATCTATGGAAGGTTAAAGTTCCACTTAAAATTAAGATATTCATGTGGTTTTTAAGTAATAAAGTTTTGTTAACTAAGGATAATTTAGCTAAACGGCATTGGAATGGTTGTACAAAATGTGTTTTCTGTGGGGAACAGGAGACCATACAACACCTTTTCATTGACTGCCCTCTAGCTAAGCTCTTATGGCGCACGGTTAATTTCACTTATGATCTTCCACCTCCCACCAATATTACTAATTTGTTTGGTAATTGGTTAAATGGAGTAGATAGACAATCTAAAGCTTTTATCCGGATTGGGGTTTACGCTTTATGTTGGTCTATTTGGAGGGTCGGAAATGATATAATTTTTAACAAAAAATCCTCTTTTCATTTCTTGCGGGTTATTCATATGGTCTCCCATTGGGTCCAGCTTTGGGCCCTACTCTCTCCCGGAGGGGCAGCGGGATGTCATGGCTTCCGGATGCACACGGCTCCCGATGGTCGCTCGGGATATCTTGTGCCAGGCTGGTTGGCGACATACTAGTAGACTATGTTGAGATATAGTCATAGTATATGTTGTTTTCGATGGTTGATTCTTGTATCAATCCTCGATGATGTGTGAGTTGTAAACCTTACTTTGTGGAACCTTTTTTTAATAAATGGCCGTGTGCATCATCATGATGCAGAAGCCGGGGCAATATCCCCATTTCGAAAAAAAAAATGATTTTTGGCTTATTTTTTCTTTCGATATCCTGCCGCCTTTAAAACATTGAGGACGCTGCTGGCTCACGGGTCCCACATGTCAGCCTCTATGAACAATAAGCGCTGAGGACGCTGCTGCCTCATGGGTCCCGCATGTCATCCTCTCAGAACGAAAATGTTTCTTTTCTTGGATTTTTTACCAACAGATTTTTGGTTTATTTTTTCTTTCCATCCCCTGCCGCCTTTAAAACGACGTCGTTGGCTCATGGGTCCACGATGTCAGCCTCCCCGTACAAGAAACATGTGATATCTTGATTATTTTGCAGACAATAAACAGTGTATTGCGCTCTGAGCTATTTCAACGGATAAATTAAATCTTTATTTTTACATAAACAAATTTATATGCTGAATCTCCTTGTTTTTTGTTTTTGCGAAGCATAGGACTTTCCTGTTTTTTTAGAAAAATCCGAACTATCCTGTTTTGGAGTGGGCTGAAATTGTACGAGTCAAAAGGGCCAGCAGGATAGTTCGAATGCCCAGTGTCCACATGCAGCCCAATTGAAACCGTTCTTTTTTTGGATTTTTTCACCCCCTGATTTCTGGCTACTTCATTTTTCTTTTGGTCCTGTGCCGCCTTGGAAATGTTGAGACCGCTGCTGCAAAATGGGACCCGCATGTCATCCTCTATGTACAGTAAAATTTCTTTTCTTAGATTATTTTTGGCTCCTGATATTTGGTCACTTGGCTTTTTCTTTGATCCCGTGCAGCCTCTCAAACGGTGATACCGCTGCCGCTAAATGGGACCCGCATGCCATCCTCTATGTACAATCAAGTTTCTTTTCTTGAATTATTTTTGGCTCCTGATATTTGGTCACTTGCCTTTTTCTTTCGATCTCATACCACGTTTGAAACGTTGAAAAACCTGCTGGCTCATGGGACCCGCATGTCATCCTCTATGTACAATAAAACTTTCTTTTCTTTGATTTTTTTGGCACCTCATATTTGGTCACTGATGGCGTGTAACTCACACGTTCGTTGGGAACCCCAAGAGGAAGGTATGATGCGCACAGTAGCAAGTTTTCCCTCAGAAAGAAACCAAGGTTTAATCGAACCAGTAGGAGCCAAGAAGCACGTTGAAGGTTGATGGTCGCGAAATGTGATGCGGCG
>NC_061508.1:7672272-7687622 GCF_022539505.1 Lolium rigidum | reverse complement strand
ATTAATAAGAATGACTATGCCTATGTTGGGAGTAGTAATTATTTTATGCATGAGACTCATGAAAAGAATGCTTTATGTGATAGTTATATTGTTGAGTTTGCTCATGATGCTGCTGAAAGTTATTATGAGAGAGGAAAATATGGTTGTAAAAATTTTCATGTTGCTAAAACACCTCTCTATGTGCTGAATTTTTTTAAGCTACACTTGTTTTATCTTCCTATGCTTGTTACTTTGCTCTTCATGAACTTGTTTATTTACAAGATTCCTATGCATAGGAAGCATGTTAGACTTAAATGTGTTTTGAATTTGCCTCTTGATGCTCTCTTTTGCTTCAACTACTATTTCTTGCGAGTGCATCATTAAAACTGCTGAGCCCATCTTAATGGCTATAAAGAAAGAACTTCTTGGGAGATAACCCATGTGTTATTTTGCTACAGTACTTTGTTTTATATTTGTGTCTTGGAAGTTGTTTACTACTGTAGCAACCTCTCTTTATCATGTTTTTGTGCCAAGCAAAGTTTCTACGTTAAAGTTGATGTTATATTTGGGATCGCTGCGCAGAAACAGCATTGCTGTCTGTCACGAATCTGGGCACAGGCCTCTGTAGAAAATTCGAAAAAATCTGCCAATTTACGAGCGTGATCCTCAGATATGTACGCAACTTTCATTAGTTTTGAGTTTTTCCATTTGAGCAAGTCTGGTGCCATCTTAAAATTCGTCTTCACGGACTGTTCTGTTTTTGACAGATTCTGCCTTTTATTTCGCATTGCCTCTTTTGTTATGTTGGATTCATTTCTTTGATCCATTAATGTCCAGTAGCTTTATGCAATGTCCAGAAGTGAAAAGAATGTTTGTGTCACCTCTGAACATGTGAATTTTTGATTATGCACTAACCCTCTAATGAGTTTGCTTGAAGTTTGGTGTGAATGAAGTTTTCAAGGGTCAAGAGAGGAGTATGATATACTATGATCAAGAGGAGTGAAAGCTCTAAGCTTGGGGATGCCCCCGTTGTTCACCCCTGCATATTTTAAGAAGACTCAAGCGTCTAAGCTTGGGGATGCCCAAGGCATCCCCTTCTTCATCGACAAATCATCAGGTTCCTCCCCTGAAACTATAATTTTATTCAATCACATCTTGTGTTCTTTACTTGGAGCGTCGGTTTGTTTTTGTTTTTGTTTTGTTTGAATAAAATGGATCCTAGCATTCACTTTGTGGGAGAGAGACACGCTCCGCTGTTGCATATGGACAAATATGTCCTTAGGCTTTACTCATAATGTTCAAGGCGAAGTTTCTCCTTCGTTAAATTGTTATATGGTTGGAATTGGAAAATGCTACATGTAGTAATTCTAAAATGTCTTGGATAATGTGATACTTGGTAATTGTTGTGCTCATGTTTAAGCTCTTGCATCATATGCTTTGCACCCATTAATGAAGAAATACATAGAGCTTGCTAAAATTTGATTTGCATATTTGGTCTCTCTAAGGTCTAGATAATATCTAGTATTGAGTTTTGAACAACAAGGAAGACGGTGTAGAGTCTTATAATGTTTACAATATGTCTTTTATGTGAGTTTTGCTGCACCGGTTCATCCTTGAGTTTGCTTCAAATAACCTTGCTAGCCTAAACCTTGTATCGAGAGGGAATACTTCTCATGCATCCAAAATCCTTGAGCCAACTACTATGCCATTTGTGTCCACCATACCTACCTACTACATGGTATTTCTCCGCCATTCCAAAGTAAATTGCTTGAGTGCTACCTTTAAAATTCCATCATTCACCTTTGCAATATATAGCTCATGGGACAAAATAGCCTTAAAAACTATCGTAGTATTGAATATGTACTTATGCACTTTATATTTTATTAAGTTGCTTGTTGTGCGATAACCATGCTTCGGGGGAACGCCATCAACTATTGTTGAATATCATGTGAGTTGCTATGCATGTCTGTCTTGTCTAAAGGATCTATCATTTTAGTGATTGGAGCATGCAAAATTGTTAGAGAAGAACATTGGGCCGCTAACTAAAGCCATGAATCATGGTTGAAGTTTCAGTTTTGGACATATATCCTCAATCTCATATGAGAATAATAATCATTGCTACATGCTTATGCATTTAAGAGGAGTCCATTATATGTTGTCCATGTTGTCCCGGTATGGATGTCTAAGTTGAGAATAATCAAAAGCGAGAAATCCAAAATGCGAGCATTCTCCTTAGACCTTTGTACGAGCGGCATGGAGGTACCCCTTTGTGACACTTGGTTGAAACATGGCATGCAAAGATCCGGTAGTCCAAGCTAAGTAGGACGAGGTGCGGACACTATTAATATACTATGCATGAGGCTTGCAACTTGTAAGATATAATTTACATAACTCATATGCTTTATTACTACCGTTGACAAAATTGTTTCATGTTTTCAAAATAAAAGCTCTAGCACAAATACAGCAATTGATGCTTTCCTCTTTGAAGGACCTTTCTTTTACTTTTATTGTTGAGTCAGTTTACCTATCTCCCTCCACCTTAAGAAGCAAACACTTGTGTGAACTGTGCATTGATTCCTACATACTTGCATATTGCACTTGTTATATTACTTTATGTGACAATATCCATGAGATATACATGTTATAAGTTGAAAGCAACCGCTGAAACTTAATCTTCCTATGTGTTGCTTCAACACCTTTACTTTGAATTATTGCTTTATGAGTTAACTCTTATGCAAGACTTATTGATGCTTGTCTTGAAGTACTATTCATAAAAAGTCTTTGCTTTATGATTCAGTTGTTTACTCATGTCATTACTTTTGTTTTGATCGCTGCATTCATTACATATGTTTACAAATAGTATGATCAAGATTATGATGGCATGTCACTTCGAAATTATCTTTGTTATCGTTTTACCTGCTCGGGACGAGCAGTAACTAAGCTTGGGGATGCCGATACGTCTCCAACGTATCGATAATTTCTTATGTTCCATGCTACTTTATTGATGATACCTACATGTTTTATGCACATTATATGTCATATTTATGCATTTTCTGGAACTAACCTATTAACAAGATGCCGAAGAGCCAGTTGCTGTTTTCTGCTGTTTTTGGTTTCAGAAATCCTAGTAAGGAAATATTCTCGGAATTGGACGAAACTTTCGCCTATTTAAAGGTCCTGACCTAAAAACCCTGACAGAGGAAGCCACGGTACGCGAAACCTTCCAGAGCCGCCGCCATCGCGAAGCCAAGATCTGGGGGACAGGAGTCTCTGTTCCGGCACCCTGCCGGAGCGGGGAAGTGCCCCCGGAAGGCTTCTCCATCGACACCGCTGCCATCTCCACCGCCATCTTCATCACCGCTGCTGCTCCCATGAGGAGGGAGTAGTTCTCCATCGAGGCTCGGGGCTGTACCGGTAGCTATGTGGTTCATCTCTCCTATGTACTTCAATACAATGATCTCATGAGCTGCCTTACATGATTGAGATTCATATGAGTTTTGTATCACTATTCATCTAGGTGCTACTCTAGTGATGTTATTAAAGTACTCTATTCCTCCTCCATGTGTGTAAAGGTGACAGTGTGTGCACCGTGTGAGTACTTGGCGTAGGCTATGATTGTGATCTCTTGTAGATTATGAAGTTAACTATTGCTATGATGGTATTGATGTGATCTATTCCTCCTACATATGCATGAAGGTGACAGTGTGCATGCTATGTTAGTACTTGGTTTAGTCTTTTGATCTATCTTACACTATAAGGTTACTTAAACATGAGCATTATTGTGGAGCTTGTTAACTCCGGCATTGAGGGTTCGTGTAATCCTACGCAATGTGTTCATCATCCAACAAGAGAGTGTAGAGTATGCATTTATCTATTCTGTTATGTGATCAATGTTGAGAGTGTCCACTAGTGAAAGTCTAATCCCTAGGCCTTGTTCCTAAATACTGCTATCACTGCTTGTTACTATTTTACTGCGTTACTACTGCTGTGTTACTACTGCTTGTTTACTTCCTGCAATATTACTACCATCAATTGTATGCCAGCAAGCTATTTTCTGGCGCCGTACTACTGCTCATATTCATTCATACCACTTGTATTTCACTATCTCTTCGTCGAACTAGTACACCTATTAGGTGTGTTGGGGACACAAGAGACTTCTTGCTTTGTGGTTGCAGGGTTGCATGAGAGGGATATCTTTGACCTCTTCCTCCCTGAGTTCGATAAACCTTGGGTAATCCACTTAAGGGAAACTTGCTGCTGTTCTACAAACCTCTGCTCTTGGAGGCCCAACATTGTCTACAAGAATAGAAGCACCCGTAGACATCAAGCACCACAACCCATGTGAGATGATGCGTGAGCTCAAACTTATCTTTGAGACTCATGCAGCCGTGGAGAGCTATGAGGCCTCGAAACAGTTCTTTAACTGCATGATGGAAGAGGGCAGCTCCGTTAGTGAGCACATGTTCGCCATGTCCGGACATGCGAAGAAGCTCAGTGACTTGGGGATTGTGATCCCTAACAAGATGGGTATTCATCGTGTCCTCCAATCACTGCCACCAAGTTACAAGAACTTAATGATGAACTACAACATGCAGAACATGAACAAAGAGTTACCTGAACTCTTCTCCATGCTGAAGTCTGCTGAAGTAGAGATAAAGAAGGAGAACCAAGTGTTGATGGTCAACAAGACCACCAGTTTCAAGAAGCAGGGCAAGCCTAACAAGGGCAACTTCAAGAAGGGCGGCAAGAAAGTTGCAGCGCCTCCTGAGAAGCCTAAGGCTGGTCCCAAGCCTGAGACTGTGTGCTACTACTGCCAGGGGAAGGGGCACTGGAAGCGGAACTGCACCAAATACTTGGCCGATCTGAAGAGCGGCCACGCCAAGAAGAAAGGTATATTTGATATACATGTTATAGATGTCTATCTTACTGGTTCTCGTAGTAGTGCACGGGTATTTTATACTCGGTTCGGTTGCTCACATTTGTAACTCGAAACGAGAACTCGCGGAATAAACGAAGCCTGGCAAGGGACGAGGTGACGATGCGCGTTGGAAATGGATCCAAGGTCGATGTGATCGCCGTCGGCACGCTCCCCCTACATCTACCTTCGAGATTAGTTTTAAACCTTAATAATTGTTATTTGGTACCTGCGTTGAGCATGAACATTATATCTGGATCTTGTTTGATGCAAGACGGTTATTCGTTTAAGTCTGAGAATAATGGTTGTTCGATTTATATGAGTAATGTCTTTTATGGCCATGCACCTGAGATGAATGGTTTATTCTTGTTAAATCTCGATAGTAGTAATACACATGTTCATAACATTGATGCTAAGCGAATTAAATTGAATGATAATTCTACTTATATGTGGCACTGTCGTCTTGGTCATATTGGAGTGAAGCGCATGAAGAAACTCCATTCCGATGGACTTCTTGAGTCACTTGACTTTGAGTCACTTGACAGATGCGAAGCATGTCTAATGGGAAAAATGACTAAGACTCCATTTTCTGGCACAATGGAGCGAGCTACAGACTTGTTGGAAATCATACATACCGATGTGTGCGGACCAATGAGTGTAGCATCGGCGGTGGTTATCGTTATGTTCTAACCTTCACGGATGATCTGAGTAGATATGGGTATATTTACTTTATGAAACACAAGTCCGAGACTTTTGAGAAGTTCAAGGAATTCCAAAGTGAAGTAGAAAATCAACGTAACAAGAAGATTAAGTTTCTGCGCTCTGATCGCGGAGGCGAATATCCGAGTTATGAGTTTGGCATGCATTTAAAGAAATGCGGAATACTTTTACGAGTTGACACCGCCGGGAACACCACTGCGCAATGGTGTGTCCGAACGTCGTAATCGAACTCTCTTAGATATGGTTCGTTCTATGATGTCTCTTACCGATTTGCCATTATCGTTTTGGGGTTATGCTTTAGAGACAGCCGCATTCACTTTAAATAGGGCACCATCTAAATCCGTTGAAACGACACCGTATGAATTATGGTTTGGGAAGAAACCTAAGCTCGTCGTTCCTTAAAGTTTGGGGTTGCGATGCTTATGTAAAGAAGTTACAACCCGACAAGCTAGAACCCAAAGCGGAGAAATGCGTCTTCATAGGATACCCTAAAGAAACAATTGGGTATACTTTCTATCACGGATCCGAAGGCAAAATCTTTGTTGCCAAGAACGGATCCTTTCTTGAGAAGGAGTTTCTCACTAAAGAAGTGACTGGAAGAAAAGTAGAACTTGACGAGGTTGATGAACCTTCTCTCATAGATCGAGTAGCGCAGATGCCGGAAGAAATTCTGTGCAGCCTGCACCGATAGGAGAGGAAGCAAATGATGATGATCATGAAACTTCGAACGAGGAAGCTACTGAACCTCGCAGATCGATGAGGGAACGTACCACTCCTGATTGGTATGATCCCTGTCTAAATGTCATGATTGTGGACGACAATGATGAGGACCCTGCGACGTATGAAGAAGCGATGATGAGCCCGAGATTCCAACAAATGGCAAGAAGCCATGAAATCCGAAATGGGATCCATGTATGATAACAAAGTATGGACTTTGGTAGACTTACCCGATAGCCGCAAGGCTGTCGATAATAAATGGATCTTCAAGAGAAAAACGGATGCTGATGGTAATATTACTTGTCTATAAAGCTCGACTTGTCGCAAAGGGTTTCCGACAAATTCAAGGGGTTGACTACGATGAGACTTTCTCACCTGTAGCGAAGCTAAAGTCCGTGAGGATTTTGTTAGCAATAGCTGCATTTTTCGATTATGAGATTTGGCGGATGGATGTCAAAACGGCGTTCCTTAATGGTGACATTGAGGAAGAGTTGTATATGGTACAACCCAAAGGTTTTTCGATCCTAAAAATGTCGACAAGGTATGCAAACTTCAGCGTTCCATTTATGGACTGAAGCAAGCATCCCGGAGTTGGAACCTACGCTTTGATAGAGTGATCAAAGACTTCAGTTTTATACGGACTCATGGTGAGGCCTGTATTTACAAGAAAGTGAGTGGGAGCTCTGTAGCGTTCCTGATATTATATGTAGATGACATATTATTGATTGGGAATGATATAGAACTTTTAAGCAGCATTAAAGGTTATTTGAATAAGTCTTTTTCAATGAAAGACCTTGGTGAAGCAGCATACATTTTAGGCATCAAGATTTATAGAGATAGATCAAGACGCCTAATAGGCCTTTCACAAAGTACATATCTGGACAAGATTCTAAAGAAGTTTAGAATGGATGAAAGCAAGAAAGGGTTCTTGCCTATCTTGCCAGGTAAGGTCTTGAGTAAGACTCAAGGTCCGGCTACGGCAGATGAAAGAGAGAGGATGAGCAAGATCCCCTATGCTTCGGCAGTAGGCTCTATCATGTACGCCATGCTGTGTACTAGACCGGATATCGCACATGCTTGTTAGTTTGACCAGCGAGATATCAAAGTGATCCGGGGATGGAACATCGGGACAGCGGTCAAGAATATCCTGAAGTACTTGAAAAGGACTAAGGATATGTTTCTTTGTTATGGCGGTGACCAAGAGCTCGTTGTAACCGAGTTACACCGATGCAAGTTGAAACACCGACCACGATGACTCTAAGTCTCGGTCCGGGTACATGTTTATATTGAATGGTGCGGCGATGAGTGGAGCGGTTCCAAGCAGTGCACGGTGGCGAAATCTTCAACGAGAATCTGAATATATAGCGGCTTCAGAGGCTTCATCGGAAGCGGTATGGATGAAGAGGTTCATAGTTGAGCTTGGTGTGGTTCCTAGTGCATTGGACCCGCTAGTCATTTATTGTGACAACACGGGTGCCATCGCCAATGCAAAGGAACCAAGGTCACACAAGAAGCTGAAGCATATCAAGCTGCGTTTTCATTCGATTCGCGAGTACATCGAAGATGGTGAAGTAGAGATTTGCAAAGTACACACGGATCCGAATGTTGCGGATCCGTTGACTAAAGCTCTCCCAAGGGCAAAGCATGACCAACACCGAATGCCATGGGTGTTAGGTACCTTACAATGTAATCTAGATTATTGACTCTAGTGCAAGTGGGAGACTGTTGGAGATATGCCCAAGAGGCAATAATAAAGTGGTTATTATAATATCTTTGTGTTTATGATAAATGTTTATATATCACGCTATAATTGTATTAACCGAAACATTGATACATGTGTGTTATGTAAACAACAAGGAGTCCCTAGTAAGCCTCTTGTATAACTAGCTTGTTGATTAATAGATGATCATGGTTTCGTGATCATGAACATTGGATGTTATTAATAACAAGGTTATGTCATTGGTTGAATGATATAATGGACACACACCCAAATGAGCGTAGCATAAGATCAAGTCATTAAGTTCATTTGCTATAAGCTTTCAATACATAGTTGTCTTGATCCTTCGACCATGAGATCATGTAAATCACTTACACCGAATGGGTACTTTGATTACATCAAACGTCATTGCGTAAATGGGTGACAATAAAGGTGGGATTAAGTATTTGGAAAGTGTGAGTTGAGGCATATGGATCAACAGTGGGATTTGTCCATCCCGATGACGGATAGATATACTCTGGGCCCTCTCGGTGGAATGTCATCTGATTAGCTTGCAAGCATATGAATAGTTCATAAGAGATCACATACCACGGTACGAGTAAAGAGTACTTGTCGGTAACGAGGTTGAACGAGGTATGGAGATACCGATGATCAAACCTCGGACAAGTAAAATATCGCGAGACAAAGGGATTGGCATCGTATGTAAATCGTTCAATCGATCACTAAGTCATCGTTGAATATGTGGGAGCCATTATGGATCTCCAGATCCCGCTATTGGTTATTGCTCGGAGAGGAGTCTCGACCATGTATGCATAGTTCACGAACCGTAGGGTGACGCGCTTAAGGTTCGATGTCGCATAAGTAGATTCGGAATATGAGATGGAGACCGAATGTTGTTCGGAGTCTCGGATGGGATCCAAGACATCACGAGGAGAGCCGGAATTGTTCTGGAAGAATTCTGCTGTTTTGTATTTCAAGAAAAGTTGTTCTGGAAACATTCTAGGAATTGGACGAAATAAAAATAGAGGTTATTATTTTTCTGTCGCGCAGATGGAGTCCAAAGGGGAGACGGAGAAGAGCCAGGGGTGGGCCAAACAACAGGCCAGCGCGGCCCCCCCCCCAGGCCGCGCCAGGGTGTTGTCTGGGCCCACCAGGCGCCGACACTAGATGGGTTTTGTGAAACCCTAACCCTAGTTCCCGACTATAAATAGTGGGATAGTTTGGCCAGCCATTGCTGCTCCGTACGAAACCCTAAAGTGCCACCTCTCCTCCCTCCCGGTTCTCCTGCTCCGGCTTAGGCGAAGCCTCGCGGGAATTCTTCTCCACCACCACCACCACGCCGTCGTGCTGCTGGGATTCCGTGGAGATCTACCACACCTCCGCCGCCCGCTGGAACGGGGAGAGGAAGGAGCTTCATCGACACCGTACGCGCGACCGAGTACGGAAGTGCTGCCGGATTGCAGCACCGGGGATGATCGTCTACACCAACAACGAGATTAATCTCGTAGGCTTTGGAATCTTCGAGGGTTAGTCTCATCTCCTTCTCGTTGCTTAGATCTAGTAGATTGGATCTTGGGTGTTCCATAGATTAGATCTGTTGGTTTTATTCGCTTTGCGGTAGGAAAATTTTTGTTTTCTATGCAACGAACCCCATCAATTTGTTGGACAGGAGGTGATCACCGTCGCTCGAGAGGAGGTGGTGCTCATATTTGGGAGAAGATGGAGAAGTGGAAGAGGAGGAGAGGAGAAGGTGGAGAAGTGGAAGAGGAGAAGCGGAGAAGGTGGAGAAGTGGAAAAGGAGAAGGTGGAGAAGGTGGAGCAGTGGAAGAGGAGAAGGGGCGAAGGTGGAGAAGTGGAAGAGGAGAAGGGGAGAAGCTAAAGAAGAGGAAGATGAGAAGGGGAAGAGGGTAAAATTTGAAATGATAGAGATGGATATTTTTAGGAATTTTTCAAATTTTAATTTTTTTTCTCCGAAATCTAAAACCTCACAAAACTATGTTTTTTCGATTTTTCGGATTCTAAAAAATCGCTAAACAGCCATAAGGCCATTGAAATTGGATGTAAATTTTTTTATAGATATATTTTCATATAATTTTTTCATCGGAGATCGTATGCAACCAGAAAGTCGTTTTACCAGATACATGACTCCATTTGCATAATATATCAAAATTCATGTTTGTTAATTTTTTTAGAACAAGATGAAAAAACACATGGCCATCTCTAAGGATTTGATTTTTAAAATTTTCTAAAAATTTCTTTTTCAAAACTAAAAGGTGAGATCGATCTAGGGGGTGCAAATCCTGAGATTGGGCAGCCTAGTACTAAGCTGATTAGTATTAGGTTGCCAAAATGAGGCATGTTACTAGTATTTTGCTCACCCGCGCCCGTCAACCCAATATATTTGAAGGGGGGCGGGCAAAGGCACACTTGACCGGTATATATGGATATAATAGTCGTGTGCCTCCATTGGCGCGCGATACCGGTACTTTCTGGGCCCGAGCACAATCGGGCCCGACCTAGTAGTCGCGTGCCCTTTTATCTGCTCCATTACCAGGACGAGCACACCAGTCACGTGGCCGGATCCAGAAATGCATGTTCGTGCTACGTAAGGCTAAGATTTAACCTAGTAAGGGATCCTGAATCACAGGATTACAAAATAGGGGTTATCTTAGATCTTAAATGCATAGCGTGATGCCAACGGAATGACATGTAATGAACATTGTGACGGTTCGTACCATATGACCTTTACGTGTGTTTAGGTGGCACGTCCTGCTAGAAGCCGCTACCAACTATTGATTGAGTAGTAGTACTCGTGTCATATCACTTAAGGGGTTAGAAGCCTAATTCATATAGGATCCACATTATACCAGGCTTAGTGTATTGAAGGGTCTCAATTGTTGGACCTCATCAGGGATGCCTATATAAGAAAGGGTAGGGCAAGCTGATTAGGGTTGAACCATTCCACCCAGCCGCCACTCCTCTAACGTCTTAGTTGCACGTGTGGATCTACCAGTCCGGCATGTGAGGCTTCAATTCCGTACATGTGGATACCTTGGAGGTGTTGCATCTGTAGCACTTGGATGAGCCACATAAGGGTGAGCTGCTCGTGGGACGGTGAGGAGGAGGAGGGTGTCGTATAACTACACTGCCTTGACATGCTTCACCGAGTTTCACAACTGCGCATCTAGTGGTAATTTTGTGATCTATGATTACAACAATCTTGGTTTATGGAGCAGAAAAATTTGTTTTTGCTAGTGTAGCCTACCCATATCCCTTCAACCCATGCCCCCAATGAGGTGAATGATGTCACAGGGTCACTATGGTTGCTCAGGTAAGGTAGAGCAACGTTTTCTTCAGGAACAACCATGTCCCCGCATCACAGTGGCTCCACTAAGGCCCTGCATCGCCACCACATCTCATAAAGGTGGGAAGGGCCACGCATGAGGGATCTCCCTCGACCAACACGCTACCTGATCAGGATGGTGAAGAAGTTGGAGCATGGGCTAGCTGGAGAGCTTCCCACAACCAAGATGGGGAGCAACAAACTATTCTTACACACGCTGACTGCTAAGCCCAAGGCACAAATCCATAAAGGCCAGGGAGGATGAGCCAGGGGCACGGCCGGCGAGTCTTCTAAGCATAAGCAAGTCGCGGGGGAGGGGGTGTTGGGTTAGTGTCGTCGGCTGCAAAGTTGTGTACTTTGAGACACACATTAAGGCCATGAATGGAGGGGCACATATCCCTCCATCGTCAAAGCCGTATGTAATCTGGGAAGCGGCAAAGAATAGCGGCAAAGGAACAAAAACCAGTCAACCATGGGGATTTCTAGAGGTGTGTGCGTGGGTGAGGGGGCTCTAGGGGGGATTTTATGGAGGAAACTAACCAAGAGGGAAGACCCAGCGTCATCATCCGCTGTGAGGATGGCCTCTTCCGCCAGCAGCATCAGGGCATGTGGGCGCGAGGAGGGAGTTTGTAGCTGTGCCGGCGTGGGCACCTTGGAGTTTCCCAAGAGAGACACAAAATCTTGGGTTTATGTGTTCTATGTGTTGAGATATATATTGTTGAGATATATAAGTGGATTGCCTAGCCCTTTCCATCAGTTCGGACTTTTGGTTGTGTTGGCTAGTGCATGAAGCTTGACATGGTATCAGAGCCCAGGGTCTCGAGTTTGAGTCCTGGTTCTCGCAATATTTACCCACCCCTATGTCCGCCGCGTATACGATCATTCATACGTGTGCTATTCTGCTTTCCACGTGTTGACCTCCTCTTCTCTTCTTCCGGTCACACGTGAGGAGGGGTGTTGAGATATATATTGTTGAGATATATAAGTGGATTGCCTAGCCCTTTCCATCAGTTCGGACTTTTGGTTGCATTGGCTAGTGCATGAAGCTTGACACTATGCCTTGGGCCCCAACCTATCTAGTCGGGTCACTATCAACATGTTAGTTCTGCTCAATAATCATGTTACCAGTTGGTAATCAGATATCCCGACCACCCCGTAAATGGGATTAACGGGTAAAAATCCTGATATTCTTAATTTTGTTTTTTTTTTCTGAATTTTAACTAGAAGCCTCTGTAATTGGTCATGCTGAGGAATTTAAATTTAATTTTTGGATTTTAAATTTGTTCGGTAATCGGTCATGATTTACCAGTAACAGGTTTGGATTTTTGTTAACCGCGGTGACATAATGTTTTCGGGCCGGGAACCGAAACCTTGATCACTCCAAAGTTTGAAATCCAAATTCGGACGGTATCGGGTTGAGATTTTTTTTGGTAATGGTCCGTGTTTTTTTGGTAACCACGGTGACATAATTTTTTTCGGCCGGGAACCAAAACCTTGATCACTCCAAAATTTGGATTTAAATTCGTTCGTAATTAGTCGGGATTTTTCGGTAATCAGAAATCCCGCCCTCCGGGGAAAAGTTTTCGTGCCCGGGAACTAAAATCTCATGGCTCCTTTGATTCGTAGGATTTATATAGGATGTACTACGGATTCTATAGAAATTTTAATACGTAAGTTGTTTGATTCATATGAAAATATCTTATAGGAATCTTGTAGTGTAAATCTCGTGGAGAAAAAAAATCAGGTCGTACCTCATAAAGAATTTCTTTGCAACTATTGAATAGAACTTGTTTTTCCTATAGAATTTAATTAGGAATAAAATTATAATCATATGTCTTTCCTATTTTTATGATTTTTTTATCCTACTCACTCGCATGGAAATATGGTATTGCTGAAAGATGCAAGCCTAATGTCATGGCAGGGCGCTAGGGCGAAAGAGGAACGTCGGCCATTGCTCTGCAGTGGAGCGCTCGCGGAATTGGGTCGCCCACGCCATGTCCTATGGAAGTCCGGGTTGGGCCAAAAACAAGGAGCGCCCACGCCAAAACTGAGGGCACTCAGGGCACGTCGACTGAATCTGCACACACACAGATGTTCCTAGGTTAGGTAAATACCCCATGATCCGGATGCTACCTACGCACGCTCCATGCCAACCCCGATGTCAGTCCATCTCCTCTTATCCTGTGGAGCACCAAGCGCCTACCCAAATAATCAGGCGAGGCACGTGCGCCGGATTTTATATGACCAACGAGGCGGCACCACCTGCGATCTGCCGCACCGCCCGCCGGTCTGCCACTCCGTCACAGCTAAAACCACGGTCTGGCTTCCCACCGTATCGTCGTCTTCCTCTGCGCACGCTGGGTTAAGCGGTTTCATGGAACCTATAAAATCTGGAGCACCTTGCTCTGCCCCCAACTCATCTCACTCACACTCTCAGCTATAGCTCTGTACACTTCAGCGACTTCACTGCAGCTAAGCTAACTAGTGCGCTTCCTTCAGACATCCTACGGTACCCACTAATCTCCCTCGCGGCCATGTCTACGGTGACCCGCGCCTACCTCGACCAGAGGCTCGCCCTCGCGAAGCGCTGCTCCAGAGGTAACCAGCAATGGCCGGTTCCTCAGACCAGCGATGATCTTACCATTCTGTTCTGCACTGCAGCTCATTGCAACGTGCTGAAACTTCACCTGTGATTAACATGTTTGTGTTGATTTGAAACCGCAGAGGCCGCCATGGCAGGAGCCAAGGCCGCGGCCGTCGCCACCGTCGCAGCCGCAGTGCCCACCGTAAGTTACTACAACCGCACAAATACCACCTTTTTCTACCCTTCGCTACGAACTCCATTATTTGGGAACAATGCACGATCTCAGCATGTTCTTCTTCCGTGGCGATTTCCTGTCTCCCCTCAGCTGGCGAGCGTGAGGATGCTGCCGTGGGCGAAGGCGCACCTGAACCCCGCCGGCCAGGCCCTCATTATCTCCACCGTCGCCGGGATGGCATACTTCATCGTCGCCGACAAGACCATCCTGTCCATGGCCAGGAAGCACTCGTTTGAGGACGCGCCGGACCATCTCAAGAACACCTCCTTCCAGTAATTAGGCTCTAGATCATTAAGTGTGCAATAAACTGTGTGTAGTGTACGCACGTGTCTGCTGAAAGCTACTATAATGTTCAGCAACAGAGGTGAGGCGATGCAGTGCAGATAGTAGTGTACTGTGCCTCTCTTCGCGAGGAAAGCAGTTATCTGATGATATAATCATGTACCTTCTGAGCTAGAAATCTTTTTTTCCGAATAGATCCGCAACTAAATTACTCCTATTTGTACAACACTGAAGGTTGTCGTGTCATCATTCTTCTTACTTTGAAAACAACATATTAATGTTTCAAAAATCTCAAGCCGAAAAAGTATTTTGGGACACACAACAATAAGAAAATCTGACAGATTTATATGTTTGAAAATTTAAACTATTCACCGGTTCAGATACACACTTTTGTCATTTTTCACAGCCTAAAATATAAGGTTTTTCGAGTTGAGATTTTGCATATTGAGAGAATACATCATTGCCTACATCTATCATTTTTCCAAGTTTTTAAAACTTCAAAATGTCATTTTAATTTTTATTAGAAATCAAACTACATTTAACTGGGGCTACGAAATGCCGCATCCATGGGAAGAACCGTGCAGCCTTCCACTAGTAGCAACTTAGTAAATGTTCTCCCCAAAAATGGCAATGAACCTTTTTTTGGGATGGAAATAAAATTTTGTAAAGACTTATCTAACAAACGAGTGATCAATGAAATAAAAATCATATAACCAACCTCCCACTCCAATATTGCTGATGGCAAAGTTGATACAGAAGAGTTCTCTCTAGCTAGTGCCATAAGGTGGCAACAACAAAGAGAAATAACTGTGAAACCGCACTTTTTTGTTGTGTTTCTATATGTCTTTTGAGACATCT